>NC_051162.1:78902563-79030580 GCF_013339745.2 Dermacentor silvarum | reverse complement strand
CGCTGAATTTTATTATTTTCGTCACACCCAGATCTCTTGTCTTCTAAAACATACCTTCCATATCTTAGTGACCAGATTTGCTCCTCCCTTTTAGCATACCTTTTCCTCTCTATGTGTCCAACGTATAACGAACCTATAACTTGATTACGAAAGGCAAATTTCGACCCTTACAAAAACCTGAGCGATTTATGGAATTTTTTTCTCATCACGTCTACCTTCGACACGATCAGAAAAATTTGAAATTGTTTACAGCCTAGTAATGAAGTCATTTGCCTGGCATATGCTTGCCAGGAAATTATAAAAGCCAACAAACAAGACAGTCTGTGGTGACTTCGTTAGTTGGCTTCTTAGATATGACTTCGAAATCACAGTCACTTATGTTATCCCTAAGACGACTTCAAGGCGAAAGCCCATGTGCTAATGCATCAAAGAGGGGCGCATGACGTACACGTCCCCTTAATTCGCTTTGTCTGCTTCGCTTAGTCTACTTCGCTTAATCATCTCTTTCAATTCGCGGAGTCATGCTCTTAATTCGCTGAGTCATACTCTTTATTCGCTTACTCATCCTCTTATTCAATTAGCCTAATTCGTTTAGTCATCCTCTAAATTCATTTAGTCATCATCTTAATTATATTGCCTCTAACTCGCTTAAGTCACCACTTAATTCTCTTTAAGATCAATCTTATCATTCATCTTGCTTGATTACGGGGGTATGAGTGCTTGAGGGGGTATGAGCCATTGATGACGATAGTTTTTGTACCTTTCGTGTCGTCGACGCGGTTTCGCTCGAGCACTCTGAAGGTCTACTGAACGATGAGGCATATAAGGCTTTCGCCTTAATAAAAGTCAGGCCCCTCTGTTCCCTTTCTTCTCATTCATTACATAACAAGGGCTCGAATCCCGCAACACTGATGCCTTCAGGTAGCATGTGTGGGTTTATCACCAGTTGCCTTCCCCATAAAGATCACGTACACGTGACGCCTGCCACAAAAAAGTTATTTCACATCCGTCGCCAAGGCCGTGAGCTTGTGCGCTGGCGTCCCAGGCAGTCGCCTGAGGCGTGTTGCAGACGGGCACTTTCACCAACCCCTATCACCTGCACCGCCTGTGGCCCGCGCTGCACCCGTCGCCCGCTGCCCGTGGTGCGAGCACGAACGGGCTGATATGGCCCATATACTTTGGGAATGTCAACGCCCTGAAGAAGAAGGACCAAGAGGAAGGGGAAGATAACAGCAGGACCTTCTGAAGCGGTGCGCCTCGCTGAGAGATGGCAAGCAGCCCTCCTCAGCGAGGCACCCGGGACCAGGAGTGGGCCGTCCAGCGGGCCAGGCCATTGCCGAGGATCTCGAAAGATTTTTCTCCGGCGATGGACCCTGGCAGCCTAGCCCCGGGCACCAACAGCCTTACCGCTGGACAAATAAAGTTTTTCCTATCCTATCCATAAATACCCCTCAAAGGGAATATGAAAACTGCGCCGCGGTAGCTCAATTCGTAAGATCATCGGTCGCACTGGGCGAAGACGTGGGTTCGTGCCCTACCTGCGGCCAGTTGTTCTTTCATCTACTTTCATTTCTATGAATTCATCATTTATTATACTAAAATAAGTACACTTCATTCCTCTGTGCTGTCCTTGGTGTGTTGTTTGTTGGCTTCGTAAGGTATTACTAATCAAAATCGGCTCCTCGGTTTCCTGTCTTCTCGTTCATACCAGGCACGTAGTATCTCACAGTGATGCGCAATGATTGTTTACTAATGCTTCTCAACGGCTCTGTAATAAAATGAGGTGGCTTTATTGCGCAGTGAAACTGCAGTAACAATACTGAACGCTAGGAGGCGTGTCTTAAAGTTGAGAATTACTATCTTAATGCCGCCTGTGCAGCTAAGCAGTCTTTTTATAATTTTCCATCACCTAACTTATTATGTAACAACCAAAAGAAATTTTGGAGTGTTGTAAAAGGTGAACAGACGCATGTGATTATCCTCAACGAGGACCCAAGTGAACACACAGAGCCTGGTCAGTCTCTTTTAACGTGATAGCGTTAAGAGCCGCGTGTCGGAGAAGATTCGGCGTCGGCGTCAGGAGGAAATAATCATGCCGAACCACCCCGACTGGGCGAGCACTTCGCGTGGCGCAAGGCGTTAGTGAAAAAAAAATAATTTCTCAAAGTAAAATCTGTCAGAAAAATAATAAAGTACGACCTGCAGCACAACCTACAGACGTGATAGCGTCGGATTGTAATTTGAATACAGGAGAAAAAAGCCTGATAAGCAGCCAGGGATCCTTGAATGCTATCGCGTTCCACTAATAAAGGCGAAGCTTAAGCATCTTTCAATTCTGATGGTGTTTCGCTCTACTTCGGTTCTAGGAAACATTCAGGGAAATGTTGAAAACCGAGTCTTCTATATTTTGATCGGGCCCCATGTTGCAGAAAATACGGTGTCGGTGTCGGAGTCAAGGGCGTCCAAAAACGCTATCGCGTTCCACTCTTTAAGGCGAAGCTTAAGCGTAATCCAAGTTTAAATATTTAAAAGTGTGCTCTCCAACAACTTGCGCTCTTGTCAACCAAAGGATTCCTGTGCCGTTTTTCTGTCGAACTTTTTCGACAATGTATATTCTTATATTACAAACTGCCTGGATTGCTGAAATTATTGACTCCTTGAAACTGTTGTATTCATGCGGCGTTGACAGCATTAGATCGAATGTTTTTAAACAAACAATGATGTATTCCGCCCTAATTTGTACTAAGATTTCTCAGCAATTACTTGGCCATGGCTCTTCGCCATCAGACTGCAGGATTCGGAATGTAGTTCCAGTTAATCACTACGGTAACACACATTGCCCTCTTAACTACCGACGCACTTCATTACCGATCATTCCCTGTGAATATGGAGCATAAATTCTATAGTAGCATTTCAGCAATATAGACTCGAATAATTTCATTGCGACAGCTCCTCACGGCTTCGGAGGATCGCATTCATATGAAGCTCAATTACTGATTTTACACATCGCTTGCACACTGTACTGGAGAGAAATTCTCATGCTGGCTGCATATGCCTGGATTTCTTTTCTAAGGCTTTTGAGAGAGCAAGACACGCTCTAGTTATGGTAAAGCTTTCAGCTGGTGACTTAGTTTCTAAGCTGTTCACCTGGATAAAATTCTTTCTAGCTAATTGCCTTCAGGACATCACTGTTAACGGTCACAATTATAATCTCATATGCGCTACACCTTGTGTGCCTCATGCCTCTGTTTTATACCCGCTGCGTTTTCTAATGTACATTATTGGCTTACCATGTTGTGTTTCTACTAATATACGTCTTTACGAAGGCGACAGTGTGATATATCGAGATATTTGTAACGAACGGGATGGTCATGTACTACAGTCTGACTTAGATAGTTTAATATGTTGGTCTGATAAATTGTTATTGAAGTTAGGCATTAACCAATACAAATTAGTGTGTGCCTTCCCCAAACATGGATACCCTCCAGTTTATAAACTTCGCAGTTCTATGCTTGAACACAATTCGTGTTATCGATATCAAGAGAGAGAGAAAGACAGAAGAAAGGGGAAAGGCTGGGAGGTTAACCAGATGGGAAGATCCGGTTTGCTACCCTACGCTGGGGAGAGAGGGGAGGGGGAGGTAAATTGACAGGAAAGTAGAGATAGAGAAAGAAAGGAGCACAGATACACAATCACAATCGGTCACAGGTGTCACTCTAACCTCCGATCTGACATGTAAAACCCAAATCAACATTATAAGTAATAGTGTTCATGGAATATTCCGATATATACGTCGAAATTTTAGTAATAACCCTGCCGCACTGCTTCCATACAAAACCTTTGTCCGCTCTAAATTGGCATACGCCACTGCGATTTGGAATCCTAACCTTGATAACCAAAATAATGCGCTGAAACTATTCCAGAAGAATGCTACAAGTTTTGTCGTAGCTAACTATTGTCGCTCAGATAGTATACCATTGCTAAAATGTAGGTTATCAATGTCGCATTTCTCACTCCTTTGAAAAGTTTTTCGTTTATCTATGTTTCAACAAGTCAACTATCATCATTTTTATACGCAGAACTCATCCCTGCACCATACATGCCATACATTACGATTCGACCAAGTTAACAAAGTTGGGTGTCGATCCTGTCGCACAAGCACATTTATGTATTTTTTTGCATTAAGCACAGGTCACGAGACTGGCGCTAGCATTGCTTCTATCACGTATCATCGCTTGTTCAGACAATATTTGTTATCGTTTTACGCTGCAATTGGTGTACCACATGACCATGTCTTTTTGCGTGTGCGTGTGTTCCTACGAGCTCTTTTGAAGCGAACCTTTCTATGTCTCACTGATTCGTCCGTGAGCGCCGAAAACGCACTGCAGGAAAGCCAAGTTACACAATGGAATTATCTGCGCATCTGCGTGCACAAAATTAGAACACTACAGTTTACATTGGCAGTTGTACCTATAAGAACAATGGGAAATGCCACGCCACGCGACTTAGACGAACTGTATGTATCTGCGTTGCATTACGCGCGTCACGCAATGCATTCCCTGCCGTCACCATGGGCAGGCAGCGGGTGCAGCGCGCGGTAGAATTACAAGCTGCCGTACGCGAACCTAAGCGTGAGCGTGATCGTACCCGTAAGGCCGATCACGTGTATCGGCAACGGCATGCAGTCCGTGAAACTGTGAGTGTGTGTAATGAACGACTACATGATCTAAAATAAGGGCTGTGCAACTTAACGATATGTGTCTTCATTCAACTTCAACGTTCAAAGAATACAATCGTAAACAAGCATTCAAATCTCATATGCATCGCACCGGGTCGCTTAGCATTTCTTGGGTTCGTTGCGTGGTCATGGGCTTTGGATTTTCACTTTTATTCAATTTGCATGGGGGAAAGCTTCGCGTTCAACCATCTCTCTTTCAGAAAGGGGCTTTTATCTTTTTAAATCTTCTTTATTGCGTTGTGACGGTTCGACTTTTTTCCTTTCATTTGACCTATTGATAAGCTTTTGTATAAACCAGCTTGCTCTCACTCATATTTCTTCCCTTGCCATATTTTCGCAATTGCTGTTGAGTTGTTTACCACTCCCCTCTACAATGTTATTTTGTGCTTTAGGATACGTGGAATAATTAAATAAATAAATAAATGTTTTTCCCTGACTTAAAGTGCGATGCGAAGCATTGGTGGTTGTGGTAGAAAAATCTGAGAGCTAAGCCATTCAAGTCACTGAATTCAAGCAACCCAAAGTATTTATGGTGCCAACAATTAAAAACAAAATCAGTGTAGCCCATCTCATGATGACAGTCCATGATAATGCGATTAGCACTCAAGCAATGTATTGCTGTAGAAACGTTTATTTAGAAACTCTAGGAGGAGATTCAAAGCCTTCTTTTGATTCGGCTGTTTGCTACATATATAGATTGTTTACTTATGATTACACTGTCTTAGGTGAATGGGTTAAAGGTAGATGCAACTGCCTAACGAAGGCTACCCTAGGCATGCACTGTTCAGAAGCGGTAAGCAACAAGAGCGCAATGAAATAACATGGAAACATGAAACAAAGGAAAAATCAGTTCAAATGGTTACTTTAAAATACTAGCAGACAAAGGCTTTCTTTTTTTTACAATCTGTATGGACATCATTATCGGTAAAGCGAAACACTCGGCAAAATTTCTGCGAAAAAGCAATGTTCAAAAATTGAACAGAACCTTGGGTGAATTTCCAAAAAAAAGCGTTACTTTAAACAAAGGAGCTACTGCATTCATCAAGGTTTACTTGTGTGGTTCATTGAGAGCAAACACGCATGGAATTTTCGTGCCGGCAGCACTATCGCTCTGATGTATTTCACCCTTGTTCTCACTGTCGCCTCTGAGCCCGAAAACAACACCGTGTTAGCTTTCCACGCCGTCCCACCCAGCTTATGTGGCGGCAGAATTTCGTTTTAACGCCAAGCATAAAAAAATTACGCGAGTCTGCTCTCGTACGAGTGCCTGAGGCAAGAAAACAATTTGTTTACGCTAGCTTTAGAGGACACGATTTCAAGGCAAAAAGCTACAAGAACGTTGCACCCAACCATAGTATGCCTCCAACCTGAGTTTGTGCGCTTTAATATTTGCACTTCATATGCGCGTATGTTATGTTGATCTGTTCTGAGATCATTTACTTGATTGCCCCGCACTGCTTAGAATCTGTCTTCCTCGCCAAACTGCAGATCGAGGGCACGAGCTTTCTTCAGAATGCGTCTTTGTGAATAAGGGGTGAGCGTGACAACTTCGGAGGTTTCCATTCGGTTATTTTTCGTTTAATACCGGTGTCTTCTTGCTTCAGTGGATATTTTTTTTTTCATTCGTGCACACTGCCTGTCAGAGCTTGCTCTGTCAGATGCATGAGCGTGCAATCTTCAGATTGCAGTAAACACGCGAACTACCGTTTAGTCAACGTCATAGCATGCACAAGATAACGCAAACGACATCAATAAGGTTAGTCACTGAAAGAGCGGCGTGCGGAACAGCTCATGGAGAAAGGACACTTTCAGACCGTTCTCAGACGGTGTCAAAAACCGCTGCCCGTGAAAACTAGTTTTTTTTTCTTCTTCTATTTTTTCGAGGACGGCGGCTTGCAGCGTGACAAAGAGAGAAAGAGAGAAATACATATTTAGGGGTCTTTTGTGTGCATACCATGCGCAAAACTTTGGAAAACAAATCGGCTTTTTGCAGAGCCCTTATTCGAGTGGAGTATACACGGCTCTTTTACACAAGCACACAGGCGGCATCACTGTATTGACAACTTTTCCGGGGCTGTCGCTCGCACGTGTGTAGCGAGAATAATACAACTATCGGCACTTTCCAGTGCACTCTATTCTCTCTTGGTTTCGTCGGTAGAGGCGAGCATCAATGGTTCTTTTTTTAATCGTTTACCTTTAACATAACTAGACGCTGTGTGAATATGTCTGAACACGTTCGTCCTGCGTGAATCAGTATGGTATCGTCCATGCTATGGGAAAGGATATTTACGATAAATATTCGTGACGAACGTGGGGAAGACAGCCAACCACTCTGTCCTCCCCTAATATGTAAATCCAGAGGAAAAGCATGAAAAGGCGATGCGTCGTTAAACCGTAGCTCCTATTTGTATATCCCTTGATGCAGAGAGGTGCTCAGAGTATTTCATTATTTCGGGGAAGCATGTTTGCTGCCAATCTTAGTGTCCAAACATCCTCTATTCTAGATCTATACACCAAAGATTTAAAATGCCCCCTCCAAGTAGAGAGAGGGAATATGAAGAGATGAAGGTAGGGGGTAAACCAAAAAAAAAGCATCAGGTTGTCTACCCTAAAGCCCCTCCATCATGGTACAGGGCCGCTTCTGCTTAGTAGCGCCAACACCTGATGTGCGCCGCCGTTCTGTGATTCGTCAGTTACAGTAGTTCCACTTTTGCACTTCCGACTTTCCTGAATTTCGCTTTCGGTAGTTCCGCTTCCTAAGCTTTCGCTTTCACTTCTGTTTCACGCTCCACTTCTACGCAACAGTAGCAGATGGCAGATGACGCCAAGTCCACTCAGAACGGGCAACAACGCACAGCAAGGACCGTATGAAACTTCCACAACCCAAAAGCACTGAGATTTATGGATGAAGCGTTAACTCGTCAGCGATCGATATAAGCAAGCAACGTTTGGAGTATAGTGGAAAAATAACAGGGAAGGGATGGATATAACTAGTTTTGTTACAGGCACAGGTTCAAAAATGAGATAGAGATTTTAAATGAGGAAGGAGATCAAGGAGACAAAGGCAAAATACTATACTGATAACAGATGTAGCAAAACGTGATTAGCTCAAGCAGGCAATGTGGTCATTTGTGTCCGCCCCGTTTAGAAGGAGATGCCAAATGCCGACAGAAATCATCGACACCTTCATTATCAGAAGCTAAGAGAACGTCATGCTTGACCTCTTGAGCTGAGGTGACGAGCGAGAACAGAGCGTGGAGGAGGAGGGTATGTTCGAGGTAATAACCCTGGTATAGTAGAAAACATGTTTGGAGAGGCTCTTAGCTGGCCTACATTGAGAAAGAAAAGGGATCAATGGCAATATGAGAGAGAGAGAGAGAGAGAAAAGAATTGGCGGTGCATCCATCCTTACGACATGACTAACGGCATAAATGCGATTAGCAATATATATTGTAATGATTATGTATTTCGCGACTATGTTTTATATGGTATGACGATTATTATGAAGAACGGCACATACGCGTTGGCACATACCCAGGGACACAAGTTGGAGAAAAAGGAGAACAGTTCGATTCAGACATAAATGGATGCCGGGAAGTACGTGCAATATGTTAACAAAGGTTATCGCATTGAAACAAGAAGGTTCCCTGAGCATATGAGCACAAAATGGCAATATTGCGTGGCCAAAGGCGATCACACAGGCCCATAATAAAAACGAAACGCTGAGCGAGTCTAATGCGAGTGGAAATGTCTTCTACTTTTTCAACGGCAAATTGTGAACACTGTAAGAACACCTAGGAATGAACAATTTTCTCCTCGTTTGTGTTACACAAGATGCAACGTTTCGATAACCCATTAACTGTCAATCTGGAGAGCTGACAGCTTGAACGACAAAAAATTTTGAATTCACATATGCACAGCATAGCAAGGTACGCTTCCATTATTTCCTAGCAGGCTTTTGTTTTAAAGTTCACCAATCTCACTTTAAAGTAAAACCCATGGCTTACAGTTTAGACGTCCGATCCATTTCAGCTGCTATTATCACGTTGTTTTTATAGTCGCTGATTGTTGGTACTACGAGGAAGAAAATACATTTATCAGAGTTTTATCGTGCTTTCATTGTTTATTTTTTTCTTGACTGGCAGGTCATGTTTACTTTCACTGGAATCTAAATCGGCTTGCAGTTCAATACGGATTCCGCAATTCTGCTCGCGCAAAAAGGATTTGAAACCTGGTTTCACAATTTCAGGATTTCACAATTACTTGATAGCAGCAGCATTTCTGATTTTCGAAACTGGCTATCGGTTTTTCGACGTGCTTTATTTGATCGTTCTTTTTTTTATTGAGTGGCAGGCTCGCTTCCTTCGCCATAAACGTAAGCACAGTGATATCACAATTGTTCAAGGATTTTGACCCTCACTATTGTGCCTGCATTGCCAAGCACAGTTGCACAATGTTAATTTAGGTATTTATTTAAGGTTTACCATT
This sequence comes from Dermacentor silvarum, assembly GCF_013339745.2. Classification (NCBI taxonomy): domain Eukaryota; kingdom Metazoa; phylum Arthropoda; class Arachnida; order Ixodida; family Ixodidae; genus Dermacentor; species Dermacentor silvarum. The sequence goes on along the minus strand of NC_051162.1, from coordinate 79,021,354 downwards.
TCTTTGTTTCTGCCCGGTTATCGCGGTGTAATAAAGCGCATTACAGAGTAAATTTGGCAGAATATACACACTTCTGTTCGTCAAGTTAAAAATTAAGAGGTCTAGCTTCTCCAAAATGCACAGTTTCTTATCGAGCGACCGAATGGACCATAATAAAGTTTTTCCATCCATCCATCCATCCACCTGTCGTTCTTTACCGCGCACTTAAATATAAGTACACGAGCGATTTTTGCAATCCGCTGACATCAAAATGCACCCGTCACGGCTAGAAATCGAACCCTCAACCTTACAAAGTTATATGTTTACAGGATTGGATCTTGTGAGTCTTTTTGAACGCTTAAAGATGAGACCTCATCGGAACCTTATTGCAGGAGAGCACCGACGTGGTACTTACAGGCTTAGAACAACGTCATGGAGAAACTCCGCAAAATCTGTTGTTGTTGGCGGCTTCCAACAATTGTAGAAACTTACAACCCCTTCCGAATGTGTACGGACCGATACCAAATTGCCCGAAGGCAAATCGGGCGAATCACCTGAGCTATTTGGAAGGCCTTCGATGTAATCCTCAAAGCCGTGTAACATAGTAAAGGGAGTTGGGGTGAAGTGACGCTGAAAAGCTTCGAAAAACTGCGGATGCAATCATCCGTAAGTCTCCGAGCTGTTCTTAATGAGTTTCAAACACAAGCCGTGTAGGCCTCATCCTGAATACCAAAGGACGCGGCATAAATTATACAGTCCCAAGCAAGCGAACCAGAAAGTTGTAGCCATGGTTGCAGCAAATTCAGGTAATCCTCGCTCTCTCTCGGGCGCTCATTAGTTCTATCAAATCCTGCTTATAAGCAGGATAATGCTACACTATCATGGCAGTGACCTTATCACCACGCACCTTTTTGGGACAAAATGTATATAACCAGGCAGTTACCTCAACTACTGATAACACTCATTGATGTTACTAAAGCACAAAACAAAGTCATTAGGACCAGGACATGGCCACGGCGGCCGCCTTTCGTTGGGGGCGAAATGCATACAACACCCATGTACTTAGATTTAGGTGCAATCTAAAGAACCCCAGATGGTACAAATTAATCCGGCGTCCGCCACTACGGCGCGCCTCATAATGAGATGGTAGATTTGGCACGTAAAACCCCCTAATTTGAAGACCAGGACATGAGAGAGGGTCACTCGAATCTAAGTTTTGACATGTCCCATTTCCTAAGCAGTGGGCCCTGCTTCCTGTTCTTCTAGGTCTCCTACGGAGCCTTTCGCCTAAGCAACAGTTCTTGGACTGTTAGAACAAGCATTATTTTCTCAATTTGATCTGCATAATCATATGCGGTGCGCAAAAGTATTTGCCCATGTTGGCGCCTTCCCTCTAATAGGAAACCTGTCTGCTATGGATAAACTTGGCGGCGAGAGACGCTCTTTCCTGTCCTAGTCTTCACTTTATTTCCCGCGTCGTAAAGCACCAAGCGCTGATAATGACAACCTTTTGTTGCCTTTGGTTGTTATTTTTTCTGGGGTTTTAGAGTGCGATCAGTTGAAGTAAAACTTACAAGACCAATTTCATGACTCAACATGGATAAAACCTCCTATTCAGCCACAGCTCCTTATGGAAAATCAGTTCTGCGGAAGCCCACAAGGAGAGGAAATACATGAAAGAGAACATTTGACTTTCTTCCACCTTGCGAGCTTGTGGAAAACTGATTTGTCACATTCAGTCTCCCACTGCCCCGAGTTGTTGATTAATTCGCCCTCGCTCTGCAATCGGCTGGCCTCCTGGTTAGCTCAGGTGGGAGAGCGAGCGCCCTGGAAAGGCCGCAGTCCAGGGTTCGAATCCTGGGCCAGGGACGGTTTTTTTTCTTTAACGGCTAAGGTTTCTTTCTGAGAAGCCCGTATGGGTTTTGTTTGTCTTTTCGTGCTACAATTCGGGTAGATGCCAATTTTTCCCTTCCAGCTGTTTATGGGTTATGCAAATTTTGCCCAAGTCAGTGTTTCCTTTGAACAGTGCGAGATATGGTTATGCCATGAAAATCGGGACGGCTGTCATTGCTGTTTGAAGCGAATGTACGTCTGCTATTTTGATATGCGAAAGCAGTTACGTTTTCTACATATAATGAGAGCAAGGTATTAAAACCTTTCATCCTTCCTTCTGAAGAAGCACTATAGTGCTGATATTGTGCTTGCTAATTCTAGTCAACATCTGTGCGGATGCGGATTTACGACACGTATACTTTTCTTTCTTTAATGGCTGAAGGTGTCCATATTTTAAAAGACGTACACTTAGTCTGCCCAACACCAAGATTATACAAGCGGTTCATGTTTCGTGCTGAAGAGTAATGCAATTTATTATGTTACTAAAGAGGGTATTACGTGCAACTGTTAAGCAAATAAATCAGAGCATGACAAATTCTAACTTCAAAGTTTTTAAATGTAGCTTTCTCAGCAGAATATTCCGCGTTCTGTGTCGTGGAATTTTGTCTAGCCGAGTGGTGCAGATATAAGGTCAGTCGCATAAAATAGCCTTTAAAACACAAACGAGATAAGGGGAAGGCATTTGGTTAAAGGGACACTAAAGGAATATAATAAGTCAAGGTACATCCATAGATTATTCGTATTGAATTCTATGCTCGTTTTCTGTCTGACAAAATAACACTTTATTTAGTAGGAAATTACCGCCGAAGGCCCCACTGCTTCTTCTCAATTTGAACGGCCCACACCAAAACGCACTAGCTGACGTAATTTCCACGTGACCACCTTCTATGACATTCTCCTGGCAATACATCAGTAGTGACATGACAGGAGAAGTACCATAGTCCACAATAGGTTGGCGCCTTATTTCTCATTTTTCTGATTTTTTTTCTCTTACAACAGCTCTGTTCTCAGTACGAATGACGACTTTGTTGCTATATACAGATGACTAATCTTTCCATCTAGCTCGACCTAATATTTTTATTTATTGTCCCTTTATTGCAACGCAGAGAGTCAGACATTAAAATCATGATAATATAAAATAACACCCAGTAGGCCATAAAGTGCGTAATGATTGTTACCTTAAATCTAAAGGATGCTTAGATGTCATATCACCGTTCTATTTAAACCTTTGGCATGTAGCAGGTACGTAAAAAATCTGCATAGATTTATTTGTGTCTCCTGTTCTGCATCATCATATTGTTCCGTTCATCAGCGACAAGACAAATGTAACTAGTTAATGCCCCACCACTTTTCGAATACATCACTAAGTGCTATGAACATAACGTCACCTGAGCATGGCATTGCCACGTGTATGACCACCATGAGACAGTAATTTTGTGCCACAAAAACGATGCTCATTCTTGCGATATTGTTTTTTTTTTCTATTTGATCTATCGGTAATGCCTTGCACACACATCAGCGTCATCTGAAATTATTACATTTAAGCTTCTCACAACCCCTGTCATTACTTTAAGCGACGCATTCTGCTTTCTGTACCTGCTGTAGGCTCCCATTAATGTCAGCAGAATTCCTGTCGTGCGTCAGAGGCGGTTTAGAATTGCCGCCATTACGGACAACAGCGTGAAGTCTTTAACAGCTGCGTTTACCCCCGACGCGCCCATTTTCCGCGTGCGAACTATGGAATAGCCATGTGTGCGAAAGGCAGCACGCTGTATGTAAGTTACAAATGTGTCTTATTCCCATATTTCAACATGTTATGACTGATGTTCGTAAGCAGGCAAACTAAATTTGTTTGTTATCTTTGTTCTTGTAGAGTGTTGTGTAATTTCCCATCTTTTGAACGCATGGTCATTTCTTTACTGTACATACTTACTACCGGTCATTGTCTTCCAGCGTGACGCCGACAGTGGACATAACAAATCTACGGTAACTTGGTTTACAAAGGACACAACATTTCAGGAAAGGTCAGAGTTTTGCAATTTTGATAGGCCTGATCGTGAAACGCCAGGGAAGCGAACAGGGATTCTCAAATCCTCTGACGCATTCTGCCTCGAGAGACTTGTGAAATTCGAAAAGCTATTAAAGAAAAGTCAACTGCGTACTCGAGAGTCTCTGTGCGTCTGATGCTGAGCAAACCATTACGGAAAGCAAGAGACCTCAGGCACGCTGTCGAAAATTCGATATCGGAGCACGACAGCCACGTAATCCTTCGTGACGTAGCATTTGTTTTGAAGTGGAAGCCCATAGTTCAGTGTTCTCTACTCAATTCTCTGTGCAAAATGTGCGCACTAAGGCACTTCCCAGAACGTCAGGCACGTCAGAAACGTAAAGGAATTAAATTTTGGATTTTCCCCTTGGGGCAGTGAGAGAAAGACGCGTAGTATTTAAGCGCATTGCACCCACTTATTAAGTAACAGAAAACATGTGAAATCGGCTGACGCACCCAAGACAGCGACGTTAAAGGTCCCCATCCTTTCTGCATTGCTCATATATTTGTTATAAACGCATTATTTCTTATGAAATCTTTGGGATCCGTGTTGAAGTAGTTCTCATTTTTTACCTAACCACTACTTGAAATGCTTCTACTACTATTGATTCTACCCGCCGCGGTGGCTCAGTCAGCTAAGGCATTGCGCTGCTGAGCAAGAGATCGCGGGATCGAAACCCGGCCGCGGAGGCCGCATTTCGATGGAGGCGAAATACAAAAACGCCCGTGTGCTTGCGTTATAGTGCACGTTAAAGAATCCCAGGTGGTCAAAATTAATCCGGAGCCCTCCAATACGGCGTGCCTCATAACCTGAACTGGTTTTGGCGCGTAAAACCCCAGGAAGAAGAAGACTATTAATTCTCTTCTACTCCGGTTTTGTTTTGTGCGCTGTCTTTTAAAGAAGACACCTGAAAGTAATTGTATCAAGAAATTGTGATGTGAAATGTTTTTGTTTGCTAAGAAAGGACTGAAAAAATTTTATTATTAAACCACTTGTGCATGGATTAAACATTAGCATTCAATAACATGAAACTGATAGCAGCATGGCCTTCAAAGCTTTCACAATGTTCTTGTGGGTCGGGGAAAAAAATGTGCCTTTCTACAAGGCTTTATACGTGAATTTGTTATTTAATGTATGATCATGGGGACAACGTGTTAAATACGAAAATAAAGCTAAATAATTGTGCTTTGCAAGGTTATAATATTCAAAACACATGTCGTTGCGTGATATATAACACGATTTGTGAAAGCTCACCGTGTAGTGACAAACGTGTAGCGTGAATGTTTAAGCGTAAGCTGTGGTGTGCGCAAGGCGTTTTCGTTCCTGATCTCGATCTCACCGAATCGACAAGGGATCTGAAGGTCCCGTATGCTCCATGGCTCTTATTGCGACAGCAATTATATGAACACTCCAGGAGCATTTCTGCCGTCGTTGGACGAAGTGTGTCTCTAGTTGACTGGTGCTTTCCCGTCTCCTGCTGATTTTCTGTTTTTTCGGTTTTAGCTACGGGACTTCGGTCCCCCGCCGGCAGTGATGAACGTCGACACTGCCCGGTTCTCTCCCGACCTGACCTCGCGTTCCGCGGTGCCGTCGCGGAAGCGTAACAGTGAAATGGACGATGCCGCCAGTGACAGCACGGAACTCTACTCGGCCAGCGGAGAAGACTCCGAAGACGGCTTCGAAGCCGTACGAAGCCGCAAGGCGAAGCGGAGGAGCCTCAGGACACCTTCGCCTGCAAGTACATCTACAGTGCAGAACATGAGCCGTCCTCGAGCCCCCGCCATACTCTTCATGCCGGTGGTATCCTCGGACAATCTGCGGCATCTGAATAGGCAAGCTGTCTCCGCCTTCCTTGAAAGATTAGTTCCCAATGAAATCACCGACATAAGAATTAACACTCGCAAGAACATTCTCGCCGTAGATGTCACGCATGCAACCGCGTTTGACATCTTGCGTACAGTAACCGATCTGAACGGGATCAAAGTGCGCTCCCACATTACTGTCGACAAGGATACAGCGATAGGCGTCATCTATGACGTAGATGTAGCAATACCGAATGAAGACTTGCCTATCCTAGTCAAGACAGCCACTCCTGATAGTACCATCATCCAGGTATCTCGGATTGGCAATTCACGGTGTGTGAAGATAGTCTTCAAGGGCGACACCATACCATCTAATGTCAAGGTCGGCCATTTTCGCCACCCCGTAAAGCCGTTCATTCCGAAACCTCTGCAGTGCCACAAGTGCCTTCGGTTGGGTCACGTCAGAGGTGTTTGTAATCACGCTGCAGTATGTGCACGCTGTGCTGGGTTCCATACCACGGAATCCTGCCAAGCAACTGAATTTAAGTGCCGAAACTGCAAGGGATCTCATGAAGCCACATCGAAAACTTGCCCCCGAATCAAGAAGGAGTGGAGTATACTTAAGGAGATGGTAAGGGAAGGCTCTACGCACCGGGAAGCAGCCGTTTCTGTGAAAAAACGACGCTCCCGCCGCCACCGCAGACGTTCCCCAAAGAACGCGAAAAACCCCCCTCAGCGCCAATCTAGTCCAGCAGCGTCATCATCTCGAATTGAGAAACAGCAGTCCTTGCGCGAGACCAGACGCAACGTATTGAATGACAAAGAAGCCCAGAAAAGTGCTTATGACGTTGCCTGGCCTGCACTGCCAAATGCACGCCCACCTGCTGAGCTTGAGCGACGTACGTCTCCTTCATCGGACGTACCTCTTGCTTCCGACAAGCTGCCTGAACAGGATGTGCAGGTGGTTATTCTGCTGAAGTCATTAATAGCTGCGATTCGCACGCTTTTGGGAAATGCACAAACTTCGACTGCTCGATGCGCTTTACAAGTACTGGATGCTCTCGCTCCTGTACTTGAAAGCTTACATTAGAAACATGGCCCGCCCACTTCTGCAGAGGCGACCTTTTCAAGAAGACGTCAAGAATGCCTCAATTCTTCAGTGGAATGCGAGAGGCCTGATATCACGTATTTCTGATTTTCGCCAATTTGTATATGTCAATCGGTTTCCGGTGCTAGTCATCTGTGAACCAAACGTGAAAAATATCCTCAGATTATCAGGATACGAAGCTTTTACCTCCGCCACCTGTGACAAAATCAGCAAGGTCCTCGTTTATGTTCGCAAAGAGCTCACCTACGTGGCCCAGGCCGTGCCTCCTCATGACGACAACCAGTATGTGTGCCTTAGCATAAAGAAGAAGAGTCTCTCCTTCACACTCGTCGCCGGCTACATTTCCCCATCAAGCCGTTTAGACTACACAAGGCTTGGAAATGTTTTGACGTCGACCTCCAGTCCTTGGATTATCACAGGGGATTTCAACGCCCATCATCCACTTTGGGGAAGTACAAGAACCAATTCAAGAGGTCAGACTCTTGTATCTTTTGCTTCGGACCATGACCTCTGCCTTTTGAACGATGGCAGTCCAACCTTCTTGAAAGGGTCGTCGTATAGCAGCTGCCTAGACCTTACTTTGGTGTCGCGATGCCTTACCTCGAGCGTCTACTGGTTTACTGACTTGGAAACGCGCGGAAGTGACCATATTCCTACTTACGTTGCCATCAAAGGTCTAAGCAATATGTTTTCCCCTATGGTCTCTCGAACAATTGATTGGCCCGCATTTCAAGCCTCGGTGAACGCCGAATGCCAGAGAGGCCTTGCACGTAGCATAGAGCTTGTGATTGCGGACGCGATGCATGCTGCGACGCGCTGTTTCTCATGGTCACCTGCTCGCACAGACTTCGACATTGAACTAGAAAGGCTTCGTGCAATACGTCGGCGTGCCGAGAAGAGATACAGACGCACAAAGTCGATTCTAGACCTTAGGGAGGCCAGGCGCACGCAGAAGAAAATACGTCGTCGCATGGACAAATTAGACAACGAACGATGGCGTTCATTCTGTAACTCGTTGGACCCCCGCAAAGCACTCTCCCGCGTATGGCGAACTCTCCAGGGCCTTCGCTCTTCTCCTCAGCAACGCCACCCCTTTAAGGCACTGGCTCTCCACCAAGGCTGTCGAGAAGTGGATGTAGGAGAAGACTTTTGTGCGGAAATTGCAAGTAACAGAATGCTACAAAAGGATCTTGAATTGTACGAAGTTCCCCTCATGCAAGTTTCGGCAATGGATGAACTTTTCTCCATGGAAGAAATGGAGGCTGCTTTAGCCATTTGCAGGCGTTCCTCTTCGCCCGGACCCGACAACGTAACATATGCTGCTCTCCGCCACCTTGATCATGAAGCACGAGAGATCCTGCTGCATCATCTCAATGTCTCATGGAGTGACGGTGTTGTTCCCCCTGAGTGGAAGCGCAGCCGTCTTGTACCGATCTTAAAGCAAGGAAAGTCTCCCCTTGAACTGAAATCCTATCGGCCTATTGCTCTCGCCAGCTGCGTTGGCAAGTTGATGGAAAGGATGATCCTCACGCGCCTCGAGTGGTTTCTTGAACATTACAATGTTTATCCAGACGCGATGACAGGCTTTCGACGTGGTCGTTCGTCGGTCGACAACGTCATTGATCTCGTGTCGTCGATTCAACACCAAAAATCATCCAAACGCATCTCTGTAGCGCTATTTTTAGACGTGAGGGGTGCTTATGATAATGTCTCCCATGAAGCAATTCTTGACGCACTCGTGGCTGCTGAAATCGGAGGCCGCACTTTTCGGTGGATTCGTAGCTACTTGACCCAAAGGAGCTTCTTTGTAGTCACTGAAGATGGTCAAACTACCGACCACTATACCAACCGTGGGGTTCCACAAGGTGGTGTTTTAAGCCCAGTTTTGTTCAACCTGGCTCTGATTGGGTTGGCGGAATCCTTGCCACAGCCTGTCAGTCTGTCAATTTACGCAGATGACATCTGCATCTGGGCTTCCGGAGTAACTCGCCCGCAAGTTCGCGCAAGGTTACAAAAGGCTGCAACGAGGACATCTACTTATCTTCAGAGACAAGGTCTCGGCGTTTCAACAGAGAAATGCGCATTAGTCGCCTTTACGCGAAAATCGATGGCCGAATATCCTGTGTCTATTAATGGCCAGCCTATTTTGTACAAAAAGAACCATCGGTTTTTAGGGATCACTGTTGACCGCGACCTCTCCTGGAGCCCTCATGTATCCTACCTAAGGAAAAGACTCCTCTCGATCAGCCACCTCTTCAAAGCCATCGCCGGAAAAGCATGGGGACCATCGGTGCACTCTATGCTGCAATTATACAAAGCACTCTTTATGGGTTTCTTGCGTTACAGCACCCCGGTGTTGTCAAGCGCCCGGAGGACAAACCTCAGAGTGCTTGAGAGCATGCAAGCTCAAGCACTTAGAACTTGTCTTGGCCTACCGCGATGCGCTTCAACAGCTGCAACAATTGCCATCGCCAGGGAACATCCCATCAGAACGTATGTCGCCACAGACACCCTTCGAAATCATCTTCGACACCTTTCCCGACTACAGTCTCAACGCCTTGCTTCTCTCCCAGAAAGTAGACCAGATGCAACCTTTTCAGGCATTGTAACCTCCTATCGATCTTCTCTTCCATCAGACTTCACGCCTGCAGCAAGACCACCTTGTCCTTTATGGTGTCTCCGGCAGCCAGAAGTGCGGCTCTCCATTCCGGGAGTTACAAAGAAGTCCGACTTGCCAACTTGTGCCCTGAATCAAGCTGCTCTACATCTGCTGCATGATTCCTACTCTGATCGTATTCACATTTATACAGATGGATCTTCGACTCTGACCAGCTCTACTGGTGCAGTAGTTATTCCGTCGGCATCATTCTGCAAGAAATTCAAGATCAGCCACGTCACAACATCGACAGGGTCTGAACTTGCCGCCCTCCGTAGCGCTGTGCTTTATGTGCACGAAAAATCACCAAATAATTGGGCTATATTCTGTGATTCGAAGGCAGCCCTACAGTCACTTTTATCAGCTCTGCGCCGCAGCCCACATGAACAATTGGTAGCAGAGATACGATTACGCTACCATCAAGCGGTGGTCAGAGGCCACGACATTGTATTTCAGTGGCTACCAGGGCACTGCAACATCACTGGCAATGAATGTGCCGACAAAGCTGCCCGTGAAGCACATGCCCAATATGAAAGAATACCAATACCTTTGTCAAGAACGGATGCAGCGCGGCACCTCAGCAGTCTTGCCCATTCTATAACTCTAAGAAAATGGAATACACCAGAGTTTACTAACCGGCGCTTATATGCCATGGACCCACAGATGCAATTGCAACTTTTACCCGGTTTTAAACGACATGATGAAACCTTACTGTGCCGCCTGCGATTAGGAGTTTCTTTTACAAACTCCTATTCATTCCTAATTGGAATGGCGGACAGTGCCAACTGCAGCACATGTGGTATTGAGGAAACCACCAGACATATCTTATGTGACTGTCCTAGATACGAAGAAGAGAGGATTGCCCTTCGGACTGCTTTGGGGCACTTAGACGACAGGCCTTTTACGGAGGAGAAGATCTTGGGCCCGTGGCCTCGTGCGTCTTCTATGTACAGGGCTACAAAGGCGCTGCTGCGTTTTTTGAAGTGCACAAGCCTGTATGACCGCCTGTGATGAAAATCAGCTATGAACGCTTGACTGTACATGTGCAAGGTGTGAACTGTGAACTTCTCTCTTCCTTCTCCTCTTTCAATCCCTTCTCCCCCTTCCCCAGTGCAGGGTAGCCTACCGGGCTCAGCCTGGTTAACCTCCCTGCCTTTCCCCCATGACTTCTCTCTCTCTCTCTCTCTCTCTCTCTCTGCCGTCGCCGTCAGCGTCGACGTCACCGTGATGGTCCGTACAAATTCAAAGGGCGATAACATCGTAGCCGCGCGCCGTTTGCTGTATGTGTGAGTGACAGCATGTGTGGGTGAGCCGACGATGATGGCTAAGTCTCGCACGCGCAAGGAAGGAAAGTGGAGAGGAAGCACGCCGTCTTCAGTCGCGCGCAACGCACCGAGGGGAGGGGTGGGAGGGGGGTGTTCTACTGCGATGGCGGCTGCGTATGGCGCGGCCGCCGCGGGCCCTATTTTGTAAGTTATGTGCGACGGGGACCGAGCACACCGAGTGCTCATAGCCTGGTGTGTGCTGTGTTCTCGCCGCTTACTTCGCGTTGCAGCGAGAGGCAGCACGGAGGTCAATGCGCTCGCTGCTGCTGTCGCCCCGCTTTCTCACTCCAGCGTTTTGACAGCAGTGTGAGCGGTCATCGATTGAGATGTGTTCATGTTTGCTTGTGTGCGCGTGGTACCATGCTTTTTAGTTAGTAAGCGAATGTTTACAAGCTTATACGGCAGACAAAACTACTATCCTTACTTCGTACACCTGTCTACCAATTTGCTATCACCATTGATGCGTCGCCTTCCTGAGGGCACTGCGACTTTTTCATTGAAAGGATGTTTGCCATCGTTCTCGTTTAACTGCTACGCTCTTCTCTGATATTCGAGTGCTCGCCTGCTTTTTAAACATACATGACGACGGCATGACCACAATGGGATGACGCTTCTGAAATGATGAAGATTGTATAATGACGACAGTGTACGACGAAGGTTATGAGGACAAAGAGAAGACTGCTGTATGACAACTATTGTATGATGCCGATGGTGTGACGGCTAATGCGTGACGAGAATCCGATGACGAAGCCGAAATTACGACGATGGAATTATCACGACAGCATCACAACGACGGTATGAGAACGAATGCTTGACAACGACTATGTGACGGCAATGGTATGACAACGACGTCATAATTACCTTAAGATGGAACGACGAACAAGGAATGACATCGTTGGAACGAGAAAGGCTCTATGACGACGATGGCATGAGCACATGCAATTACGAGTGGCTAACGACGATGGCGTGAGATGGCGCGACGATGATGACACATACCCACTGACCAGTGGCCCATATCCAGTACGTAAAACTTTAAATACGTAAGCATTTCTATATATATCCAACGAGCAAAACTGTCCGCCCGTCTCGTAAGACAAATGGCTATAAGGAAAGTAACGTATAAAAAAACATGAGCCAGTCCACTACGTGAAGGTGGATGACCAGCGAATCTGTTAAGCGCACGACACAGAGGTGACACAGAATTTTGAACAAAGGTACGAACATGTCTGTTGTCCTGATCGGTGCTAATCGTGACGATAGGTACGCACACACATTCTCGTATCAACTCTGTTATCAAATGCGTCCGTCGCGCAAGACAGGGACTGACTCATACCACTTTAAGCAATGGCTCATACCCCCGTAAATAAGAAACAAAAAAATTACACCATCTTCCCGTAGGGGAACCCTGAGTAGTATGCGAAGCTGACATGGGGTCGACTCAAGTTCCCATTAGCTTTCAGTTCGTCGTTTCCGTTAGGTTGAGGTTTCCTTTCGGCTTCGCGAGCCCGAATTTCGGGATCGGCCTGTCGCCGCTGCTGTTTCGGGGCAGCGACTCGAGCCCTCTTCTCCGCGGAGCTGTACACGGCGCTGACACTGGCGTTGACGCTGGCGCTCTCCGTGGTACTCCTTGCGGCGTTGCGGGAGGAGACTAAGAGGACAGAGCGCGCGCGCTCCGCTCCTCTCATTGCGCCACTGTATACCGCGAGCTACAGTGGCGCCCCCCAGCGGAGTATGCAGCGCCTACCGTCGTGCCTCTAACCTAAGCTGCTTCGCATTATCGCCCGCGGAGCCGCAGGTGGTGCCATTCGTGGCGCAATCCGGAGAGGAGCGTCGGAGAGGAGAGGAGATGAGACAAGGAGAGGAGGGGGAGGAGGATGTGCATGCGCAGTGCGGGTGTGGACGCCTGCACGGCGGATGGATGGAGAGACGGACAAAGCCCCCGCCATAAGCTGCTTCGCACCTAAAACATTAACGCCAACTCCCCATTACGACGACAGAAGAGTACTGAAATTCTACGCTGGAATTATGAGTGGTAACGGAGCCAGCTGTGGAAGGAGACGACGATGAACGCGCGAGCAGGGGCACGAGCGCAGTCGCGTGGTTTCGCCGAGGGGCGCCAACGAGCCAGCTGTGGAAGAAGATGCCGACGCTCAAGGCATTGCTGATGTTGATAGTTTTAAATGCAGAGCATTTCTTTAACTCACATGTAGCGTGCGCCGTCCGTCCGCAACAGCTCGAGCACAGGTGCGCCCTCTCCCCCACTCCTCCTCTCCCGCATCACGCTTGCTGCACATGTGCAGCGCGCGAAGCGTCGTAGTTGAGTCGCGCTCCGGCGCTGCAAGCACCGTAGCAACAGCAGGTGCTGGCGTGATAGCGCGCCCTCTCTCCACCCCCTCTCCCTCTAACGCGCGCGCTAGGAGTATAAAGCGGGTTGGCGCGGGCTCCACTCGTCAACTCCTGCGCTCTCTTGCGTTCGTCGGCGGTCGCAGTTGATAAGCGATGGAAGCAAGACCTTCAACTAGTACCTCGACGCAATCCAACATCAGCGCCGAAGCCGTAGTTCCAAGACATCGTACCATCGTCTTCGTCGACGGCGGCAGAAGACAAGGCGGCGAGGCGGCGCGCTGCCGACGCCGAACGCAAGCGTCGTAAGCGTGCTGCCGACGCCGAACTTCGTGAACGAGAAACCGCGGCCAGGCGTCAACGTCGACAAGCGGATCCCGAGCAGCGTACACGAGAAGCCGCGGGCAGGCGTCAGCGTCGGGCCGCGGACCCTTCGAGTCGAGAACGACACGCGGCTGCGACACGTCAGCGTCGGGCCGAGATCGAATCAGAAGATGAAAGAAAAGAACAACAGAGAAGCAATAATAATATAATATAATAACAAGAATCGCAGTGATGCCAATAAAATAATAACAACTTTACGTTACCTACTTACGATTCTCTCTTCTCTCTCAACCCAGACCACCACCACCACACCATCACCACCACCACCACACCAACAACACCAACACTACGGAACCCCACTATGCTCTGCATTTACACGCGTCCCTCGCGCGGGGGCATGCGACGGAGATTTTTTGTTGATGGAAACAAAAATGCACGAAACCCTAGCCATGAAGAGCATGACTAGGGTTCCCGGCATTTTTCCTTAATAAATAAAAGTAACTCACCCTCTGGGCTAAACACCCACGCTTGCAGACGAGGAATATACCTGAACCATATGAATGTGTGGCACCTGCGGTACAAAAAAATAAAAAGTCGAAAGAGGGCAGTTAATATGAAGGCTTTGTTGGAAGAAAAGTCATCTCAGGACCACATGTAGGCACATCTTGGAGCATTGTGGATATCAGAAAAATTCTGATTTTGTGAACATTTAATGCCAAACACGCCAAATCCCCGATGTGTTTCGGTGGACGCGGCATGCGCCTTCCGTTAGGACGTTCCTTCACCGAACGAAATGCCACCGACCTCTGAGGGTTCATGTGCTTGATGACGGACAACACAGACAGATACGTGAGCAGTCAATTAGTTCATCAGGAGTGATGGGTCACATCACGGTTCACAGTGGTTCGAGGCGGCGGGCGGGCCGGGCGGGCGGACGGGCGGGCCGGACGGGCGGGCCGGACGGGCGGGCCGGACGGGCGGGCCGGACGGGCGGGCCGGACGGGCGGGCCGGACGGGCGGGCCGGACGGGCGGGCCGGACGGGCGGGCCGGACGGGCGGGCCGGACGGGCGGGCCGGACGGGCGGGCCGGACGGGCGGGCCGGACGGGCGGGCCGGACGGGCGGGCCGGACGGGCGGGCCGGACGGGCGGGCCGGACGGGCGGGCCGGGCGGGCCGGACGGGCGGGCCGGACGGGCGGGCCGGACGGGCGGGCCGGACGGGCGGGCCGGACGGGCGGGCCGGACGGGCGGGCCGGACGGGCGGGCCGGACGGGCGGGCCGGACGGGCGGGCAGGACGGGCGGGCCGGACGGGCGGGCCGGACGGGCGTGCGTGCGTGTGCGTGCGTGTGCGTGCGTGCGTGCGTGTGCGTGCGTGTGCGTGCGTGCGTGCGTGCGTGTGCGTGCGTGCGTGCGTGCGTGTGTGTGCGCGTGTGCGTGTGTGTGCGCGTGCGTGCGTGCTAATTAATGTTCTCTATAGAAGTAGCAATTGTGTGGAACGATTTACCAGCGATTCTATCTGGACAAACACAAGCTGCCAGAGAAACATTCCCTGATAACGCTTTTCAATTGCAAGCATCCCAATTTGATTAAATTTTGGCCACGCTTAAGTCGTTCGCTGCCGCCGTCGCAGTCAAGAAACGGAATTACAGATGCGCTGCTTATTTGTTCGCTGAGTCAAGCGCCATGAACCACGACGGTGCTCGCAATCACATCGTGGAAAGGGCCGTCCCCGAATATAGAACCGATTGGAATACTTGGAATGCATGGCGCTTAGAATCGGTTTGACTATCGCTGTTACAAAATGACTCTGTGTACTGTCGCATATGAAGCACAGGCTTCGTTTTCTGCCGTAAAGCCTCAGTACACGTAATCTGTCGTACATCCTCCTGATACGCGAAGACAATTATACGGATATGGTGGCTTTTCAAATCGAATTTTAATGACAGCGTCTCGTTTACAGATTTGACACGCATTAGACGTATGTGGAATCTGTCCGCTTGGTCTAAAAACGGCCTTTCACGCCTCGAAGGTGCCGTAGTGAATCGCAAAAGGTACCAAAATGTTGCTCTCAACAAGACAAAAAGGCTTATTCAGTCTTAAAGAATGTCAAATTGATTGTACTGGCGTATTTTGTGCCGATATAGCGGAAAATTAACCACTTCGCTCCAAATGCTGCATCATCCCCCGGCTCAACTAGCACCACCTAGATAGCACAAGGCCTGTTCACTCCGAACCATGACGTCATGCTACCTGGGCCGACTGCCGTAGCATCTAATGGGGATGCTCCCGAGTAAGCAACACTGATTTTGACGTCGCTGGTTTCGTCACGCCAGCCTTGGCAATGGAAATTTCGGGTCAGCTGGTAGCATGACGCCATGGATTGATGGCATGACGCATGACGCCATGGATCGGAGTTAACAGGCCTTGTGCTCACTAGATGGTGTTGGCTCAACTCACCTGGTCACTTAGTATAAAAAAGGCGTGTCAACCAAAGTCGATGCGAAAGTAGACAACGCTGACGTACATGCGCGAAGAGAAAATAAATAAAAGAGCAGCGAATGGAAAACTTGACAATAATACAAAAGATAGAGGATCCGGAGAGAAATATAAGGTCGGACAATCTAACGAATAAGATAATGCAAATAATGTAAAATTATCATGTAATTATGCAACATTGCATCATCTTTTGTGTGGTTAAACGATAAAAGCAGCATTTCCACGTGCAGGAACTGAGTAACGGTGTCGTCGCGTTTGGTGAGGTAAAAACGGCTTCTTTTTTACCAATACACAAACATGGAGATGTAACATCGTGCGGGGGATAGGTATGTAAATTGCTGTATGCTGGAATGTCATGTCAAATCGCGGTACATTTCAGAAGTGCATCAGGCTTGCTTCTTGCTTTCTGTAACGAAAAAGCAGTTTCGATTAAGTTTGTGCCAGCTTTCTCGAACGCTGATGGCAAGAACATAATCTAGACCACTTCTATACACTTCCGCAGGCATCTGACTACATATTCTGGAATGATATTTTATCCAATCACTTTCGAGCTGAAATTTCAAAAGGATTGAGAGCATTGTTTGTTCTTGTTTACACTGGGTGTCAGGGCGATACAGTCTGTTGATGATCCTACTGTTTTTCACACATCGAGAGACGCATAATGGCATGTCTAAACAAATTTACAATGAAATAAAAAGACACGAAAATATATTTTGAAACCGTAGGACTGAACCTTTTATTCCTATTGCTTTGGAGTCGTTTCATGGCGTGTTCACAGGTGAGAAAACTGCGGTTTTGTTATGCATATTGTGTTGAGAAAGCAAGGAACACCCACTGGGACGTTAGGTAAAACATAACAGGCATACAAAACGTCTACTAGGTGCCGTATTCGGTACAGTTAAGTAAGCTCAACCCACTACCATTATTTACACGGATGTGTGCTTGTTTCCTTATATGTGTGTCACACGCATGCTTGTGCGTCTTGAGTAACGCAAACCAAGTTTGATTACTGCTTCTCGGTGCGTGTGTTATCACGCTATGATATCTGTGCATTTTCTCGTTCATCATTGACCAGATCGCGGGCTCGTGTGCTTGTTCGGAAGTGAGAATGCGCGTGTTATGAGTCGGGACTCTGTATTGCGCGTGCTGTAACTTCTCCTCGCCTTTTGCGTCTCAATCTGCCAGCGTGTCCTACCTTCTTTAGCTAACAGTGTTCTATATTTAAGAACCCCCGACGTTTCGTCATATCTTACAACGTTTTATTGCGATAGCAATTATATGGACACTCAAAAGCAGATTTCTGCCGTCGGCGTCGCCGTCGCCGTCGCCGTGAGGTTCCGTATGACGTCAATGGAGATGAAATCGTGACCGCGTGCCGCCGAACGCTGTATGTGCGAGTGAAAGGGCGCGAGGGACGCGCTCTTTCACGGGGAGTGAACGCACGGCGGAGAACAAACGCGCGTTCCGCGCCGTGCTTGCTTAAGGGCTGCAGAAGTAGGCGTCTCTTTCCTCCTTTACAATCACCATATATGTAGAGCAAACGCGCCTTCTTCCGATGCGCGAGAGGCCGTGGGGGAGGGAAGGAAGGGGGAGGGAAGGGAGGCGACGTTTAGCTGCGGCACCAAGTGCCTATTTATATCAGAGGCTCCGGCAACAGTCACCAACGCCGCACGCATCTTGAGCGAACGCGGGCAAAACGCCGACGGCGTCGACAACAGTTGTGCGTATTGCCGGTGCTGCTGCATGTCCAAGTTTATACAGCTGATAAAGCTAATATCATTACTCCGTATAGCTCTCTACAAATTTGCTATCGCAATTGATGCTTCACCTTTCAGGTGAAACTGCGACAACTTTTTTCTTATTACTGTTACTTTTATGAGGAAAACAGTTGGCGTCCCCATTATACATGACAAAATATGCGCGCTTCATTTTCATTTCAATGAAATAGCGTAGACCCTCATCTTTCCAGCAAAAGACTGTCCGGATCCAGAAATACGCTCCTCACGGAAACCATAGAACTGTTAAAATGGAAGAGCTATGGTTGCGATGCCTCCTCCGTCGACTACTGCCATCAACGTTTACTAAACTAAAAGCGATTGTAATGAAATTAAATAAATGTATTGGATGTTCCAAGAGTACCTTTGCAAGACAGCTTTTCATCGTCGTAGATGTCTGTCGGCAAAGCGAGTAGCAAGAAGAACATCGGCGTAAGAAATACACATGATTCAGCAAGCGCCACCTTTCTAATACCAATATTGCCGGGACCTTGGTGAGGGAGCATATTCGGCAGCAAAAAGCGAACATATTTTTAAGACTTTTTAGAGACACAGTGTTAGATCAGCGTTTGTGAGAGGTTAAGTGATCCTGTGCAGCTATGTATGAAGCGGCAGGCACACTCACGCTCTGCTCTCACGCTCTGACAAAGACGAAGGGTAGCAAACGACAGGACCGGCCATGGTCTGTTTTGAGCCAACAACAACGACTCGAAACGGGGCGGTGACAGATAGTAACCTTGCCTGCTTGAGCTAATCACGCATTCTATGCATATTTATCAGTCTAAAATTTTATATATATATATACATATATATATATATATATATATATATATATATATTCTTAATCTATGCCCCATTCCTTAAAACCACTATAGATATTGTATAGTTACATATACCTATAATGGATCCGGTGCTATAAATTTTATACCATACACAGTGCATACGTTCATTGAAATTACCCATACAACGCACAGAATATCAAACGTTTCATTAAGGAATAAGCTCAAAACAAGCATCCGAACCACCAATAAAGCAGTGCATACCCCCTCAACAGCTGTAGTGATGGTTTTGCAACATCTTCGCTGGACATATACTTTCGCAAGTTGATAACGACGATAAGGGCTCATAAGGGTCGGATGGAGGCCAATAAGGGTGATAACAGACAATAAGGGTTTATAAGGGTCATACATAGTATGACACGGTTGATAACGGCCGATAAAGCTTGATAAATGTGTATGCTGGCCGGATAATGGTTGCTAGGATTGATAGTGACACCACGCTGCGCGGAAATGAGCAAATGGCTCAATGCTTATGTATATAATTAGACAACTCCAGTAGAGTTGCTGCGTGGATTTATATATATATATATATATATATATATATATATATATATATATATATATAGGAAAATCAGAAGCACAACTTCCAGTTTCTACTATATCCAGTTACTAATATCCAGTTACTACTCCAGTTACTACTATATATATATATATATATATATATATATATATATATATATATGTATATGTGTATATATATATGTATATGTATATATATATATATATGTGTGTATATATATATATAAAGTTAAACAGTGAGTTTGTGCTCTGTACTGTCATACTCTTCATCATTGTCTCTATCACTGTTTCGTTGTCCCACTACATCAACTAGCCCAGCTTTCGCTACTAATGCTCGTGACAACTAATGCTCTTGCTCAAATAACTGCGCCCCTTTTTGTTCCATTAGTGGCCGCCATGTCAGACATCTCGCTTCTTTCAGAGATCGGACTTGCTTTATCAAAGTAGAAATAGGAAACGTACCTTTCAGAGTAATCAGACATCGTATATTAATAAAAGAAATGTGGTCGAGGCTTTCATCTTTACGTCGCACGGATGTCCAAGCAATGAGTTCATTGTGCTTACTAGCATTCCGCGATGACCTTCACCGGTTAATCCTCTGATCACAGGCTCTCCAGACAATGCATTATGAGATTGTCTGCCGTCTTGCAGAGATCCCTACTGCACATGCGGGCAGTGGCTTTACTTCAATTATTATCTCCAAACTTCTTGTCCTCTTGTCTTGTGTTTTTGTCTGTTCACCAGGCAAATGAGCTGATGTCAACTTGCTTAGTTAGGACTCTATCATGTCAATGCACTCCCGGTTTAACATTAGTCCCGGTTTAACTTAAGAAAGAGCGTTAAATCACAGCAGCTGAATAAGTGCAGAAGTGGTCAGATTTTTTTTCTACACAGTGACGTATTCACAGTGCGCACAATATTGTACAACGCAGTGTCTCTGTGCAGATAATCTGCAAAGAAGCTGTCACAGCTTCTAAAATTATTTGCACGGAAAAAGACTGGGAAGGCAGGAGGGAGGTTATATTAATTAAATACCAAGAGAAAAACTGGTTGTGTTGTATAAAGCAATGTATGTGTCTACAAAACCAATAAAACCGGCTCTCGCCGTGAGAGGATGATTAATAAACCAAAAAGAAGCAGTAACAAAAAAACCGGGGCTTGAAATTCTAGCACCAGCTCGGCATAATATATCATGGACTCAGAAAGCGCCGGTTCAGGCTTAGTTAATACTTTCTCGGTAAAGGTGGAGTGAATTAATTTTTAAAAGAGCCAAACACAACTCGGCAAAATTCCAGAACACCTACTGTGTCATACAAGCACAAATGCGACACGATGCTTTGTAATTTATGACATCACGGTGAAGGGCCAGCGCTGAGGTTTCAGCGCTAAATTCAACAAGGACAAGCTTCTCCAGAAATTGCTGTTGTAGTAATCAACCTCTTACAGTTATATTATTGAAAGTAGAGCGTTCAAACAACACCTTACTCGTCTAAGCCAAGGAAGTGTTTCTCTTAAGCGTTCCTTTAGGCCTACCGACCACAGACTCGGCGACTATATATATGTACAGCATCGTTCCCAAATTCCCATGCTCCTATTTTTGACATCCTACTTCCCTCCCCTCTGGTAGATATGGTCAAGGCCAAGATATGATTGTACTTGATTTTAAATTCAATGACCTATGACCGCTTCTCACGAATTGAACGAGGTACGATTCAGCGTGTGTATGTGTGTGTGTGTGTGTGTGTGTGTGTGTGTGTGTGTGTGTGTGTGTGTGTGTGTGTGTTGTGTGTGTGTGTGTGTTGTGTGTGTGTTGTGTGTGTGTTGTGTATGTGTTGTGTGTGTGTGTGTGTGTGTTGTGTGCGTCTGCGGTGTATGTGTGCGTGTGCGTGTTGTGTGCGTGTGCGGTGTATGTGCGCGCGCGCGTTGAACTCTCATTCTACGCATCTTTCATCCCCGTTTCTCCTTTCTCCAGTGGGTAACCAATGACAGTTGGTCTA
This sequence comes from Dermacentor silvarum, assembly GCF_013339745.2. Lineage (NCBI taxonomy): Eukaryota > Metazoa > Arthropoda > Arachnida > Ixodida > Ixodidae > Dermacentor > Dermacentor silvarum. The sequence goes on along the minus strand of NC_051162.1, from coordinate 79,000,250 downwards.
GGTAAGAAGCTCATACGCACAACGGTACACAAAGCTGTCTGCAAGATATGCCTTGAGAGGGTTCTTGGACGCCGCAGCGTGTTGCACTAAATAATTCATCCCGTGCAGGAATAATGCTGAAGGCTCCACGATTGCCCGGTTATTCCAAAAGAAACATCAGTAAATACAAGCGGACGCGACAGAAACAGAGCTAGAGAAAAACACATTTCCCAAAACTTTTTTATAGACCGTGTGTTTCGATACAAGAGGTAATAGCACGATGCAAACAAACAGTAAATTGTATAAATAATCTTTAAGAGTATAGTAAAATCAGTAGCAGATCGCCTGAATATAGGCCAGCAGGCTGTCATGTTACGTCCGTCGTCTAATACTGGCGCGCAAATGTATTGCTGCAGTAAGAAGACAACACTCTTCTCTTTTATATGTCAATTTTAAGTACGCTTGTGCAATTAACGTTTGGGTTTGGGGGACCAATGAAGGCAGGTTTAAATAAAACAAAGGACCTCACAAGCTCCTTTTACATTTGTTGTTTACGTGGATATACCTGTCACTCCGTTTAGACATGCACGATAAACAGACATTGAACAATTACCATGGAAGTTCAACTTTCTCTATTATAAACCATTCGTTGCCCTTGCGAACATCAATGAAAAGGGCAATTTTACGCTTTAGTTTCCTTTCGTGAAAGGTGACACGTTTTTGCTTATAAAACTCTGGGAAACACATCTTGCCGTTGATTTAATTATTCCGTATCGCCTACACGGCATTTGGTACGGGCCGTGATTTTGTAGCGATGTCTTCTTCTCGATTTTAAACCACCTTTATCATCCACTGTAAACAGTGGCCTGATCCCATTGATAACGCTGGCGGAGCCTTGCATTGACCCCTGACGAAGCCCGAAAATAAATGGCATATGAAAAAGCATTGCTATGGTATAGCGATGTAATGGTTACCAACGGCTCATGGCATATAAACGATGACAAATGCAGACATTTCTAATGCAAAAACATTACATGCCCCATAAAGCGGAAAATATGTTCGTTGTTATCCGATGGCACCAAAACCCACGTCACCAAGTGATGACGTCACGCTTCCCGCGCTAGACCTGCTGCGGCTCACACTGCGAAATCCCACGGTGAACAGCCCCGGTGTCGGAGGGACGCCGCGGCCCACTCTGAAAATTGATATTAGGGTGGATTAAGGTGAATTGAGGTTGGTACAAATTAGAGCAATGTGGATTAAGGTGGAGTTTGAATTGAAGGTGATAACTTATACAAGTCGTAATGCTTTCGGATTCAAATCACGTAAGAATACCCAAGTGACTGTCATTTTTGCACCAGGGGTACTTAAAACGTTCCAGAAAGAGGTTTTATAAAATGCTATAGCAGCAAACTACTACGTTGCTACTTTTTTTAGAAAAAATATACAATACGTACACAAGAAATCAAACACAGAAAGAGAAAACTCAAATACACGTCCACTGCGGCGGTAAAGTCGCAATGTGCGAATGTCGCAGCGCTTCCACAAGGTCACGATGATTTTCTGGCGTCAACTCTGTTTACCTATGCATATGCGAAGAAACTTATTTGAAGCGAGACGGAACCCTCATGGCAAATATCAGTGATGCTGCGCAAATAACACGTTTCTACTTTATTTGAATGCGCCAATGCGGCACCTTGTTGGTCGAACCATTCCTTTGTTATTTTTTATCGCTATGATTTCTGCAAGTGATGTAGCTGTGAGGGTCAATAACATGTGCGTTAGAGAACTCGCCGATATACATCACATAGGACAGAGGGAGAGGAAAGGCAAATAAGAAATAGAAAAAAAGATACCTGAGCAACAAAATACCAGTGTAGAAGCGTTGGAATGTGAGCCATCGAGTGAGGTCTCTGACCTTATGCGTAAATAAGCATGGGAACCGTAGCAGTTTGGCGTAGTCAAGCGAGCCTATAAGTTGAAATCTTGCTTCGTGGTAGATGGAAACATGTTTACAGTTTTCGAGTGACGACCGCAACGCTGACTTGGTTTAAGATGACTTCTTTCGCTTCGTGATGGGCGTAGATGATTCGGAGTATTAGAGAAGTTCGGGGAGAAGGTGTTTGAGAAGCACAAATTTCATGGGCAGAAGCTACGCTGTCCTGTTTCAGTTGATTACGTTGGAACAACTGACTCTTCACACTAATGAGAGGTGAAAATTTATTAGAGGAAACGCGGAGAGATCGACCTGAGGAACGGAGGCCCGGAGATAATTGGCCTCTAAGCCCTGGAACCCTTCTCAGAAAGAAATGGAGGGGGGGGGGGGGGGAGAGGTCCATGAGGAGTGATAATCAAGACAGACAGTTGGATCGCACTATCGCACTATACGTGTATGCGCGTTCGTGTGCGAACGGCGAGCTAACTGCTTTGAGTATAAGCCTTTGACAATGCAATAAAAAGCCGAAGTTTCGGTTGAAATTCGAAGCATTCAGAGCAACGCAGAAGTGTTAGACAACTACACGAAGTGAGGTTCGTATAGTTCTACAGGTCATATAAATTGCATTATACATTCGCTTACAAATTAAATTGACAAGCATGGTGTAAAGCGCCGAGAGACGAACAGATCTCACTCTATGACCGCACGAACACGAGCCAGTTTCTAGTATCATTATCTAGTGATAGCTAGCTCTTGGAGACATCGTGTTACACGTACTGCACCGTCTTCGGGATCGGCCCCCTATAATACTGCACCCTGACCCTTCCCTGTCCTCTCTTCCTTTCTTTCTCTCTCCCTTTCTCTCTCTCTTTCTCTACCTCTATCTTTTCTGTCTCTCTTTCTTTCTCTCTTTATTTCTTTTTCTCTCTCATTCTCTCACTTCCTTTTTCTTTTCTCTCTCCTTTTTTTCTCTCTCTCGTTCTTTCTCCTTCTCTCTCTCTTTCTCCTTTTTTTTGTCCCTGGTATGTGCCATTGAGCTTGGATCCTTCCTGCACTATCACCAGGATCGGCCCACTTTTCGGCGTGACACCACCACCACCACGCCGCCGAAACTTGTGAGCCTATAAAGCTTCGCTTAAAAATAGGTGAGTGAGAAATGGTTATACACTCTAACATATTATGAAGATCCCACGCACATGTTGGCACTTACGTCAAGCGAAGTGTTAGTGAAACGGTAAATTAAACTCTATAAAACAAAATCCGATGCCTACAAGTATATTCGTGGTCAATCCATTCATCGTGTAATCTCGTCCAGCGTTTTCGTTTATGCACCGCAAAGGCCACATCCTTGGTGTCCTACAAATTTCGCGTGTGTGCAAAGCACCGTTCACGAGCGATGCCGAAAAGCAAGCAGCAGTTCATGCGAATCCATACTGCGAGATGCCGAGGCAATGATGTCACGAGCACTACAGAGGCTGTGTTTAGTTTTGTGACGTGTTTGTCCCCGCGCTTTACAAGCAGATGCTCGGTGGCAGCAGTTCGCGGCATACCTTTGAAAGGTTAAATTCACCCGTAGCACCATCCTGCACCCGTTACTAAGGCAATCGTTCTCGACATACTTAAAACCGTCGCTTGAAGTTTCCCAAAGAAACTAAGCACGGGTCTTCTTCACATATTGATTCCCTTTGGAAATTCCCGACCACTAAAGAGGCGAGTCTAGCTTTGATAGCTGCCTCAACATAAGCTATAATAATGCTTTTATTGACTTGGGATCAATTGCACACCGGAAAACGTACTCCACCTAGGATGATTGGCACGGTGTGCACCGCTGAAGTTGATTAGGTGCCAAGTACTTCTTCGTAAAAGACGCGGTCTCAAGAAATGGAAATCGATGAAGTGCGTTTTAACGTGAGTGCACGTATTTACAGTGCGAAATGGGCGCTGCGCGCGCTTTTTCCGAGCTGTCTTATACCTAACGTTTATTCGCTGTAGTGTTTACATTGGCGGGTGCCGGAAGCTTTCTGCAGCACGTCTCCCCGGAAATGTGCTGCACAATAGTATACGTGCGTAAATTGCGCAAAAGGAACGAGCAGACCTTTTCGCTGTACTTACCATTCGTCTCGCCGGCTTTTTCCAACCTCACGGTGGTGGACCGTCGTTTATCGGTCCGATTAGCCGGAGGGCGGTGCAAAAACCTTAGCGACCACTCTTGCGTGAGCAGATCTACCCAACTAGACCGGAACCTCAGTTAAAGAAAACCCTGTACATTCGGGTGCGTTAAACTTCATGTGGCATGAAGTGTTGCTCTATATTTTTATTTACCCTTCAAGTTGGTCTTTAGCTCCACTTTCTTTTCTTCTTCTTTCTGTCTCAAAAGTAAACGAACGAAACCGCAAACACCAGACGGAAGCAAATGCGGCAAGACCACGATTTATATACTTCTTTTGTTTCATAACATTAGCTACCGGTCAATAAAACAGGGCCATGCACTCCTTAACCCTTTTATCGCCCACCTCGAAATATTCTACCCTTCCTTAAACATCCACAAAACACTATACCTGAGCGTATTGAACCTGTAGCAATCATCCACGTCAATCTTGTGTCGGAAGGGACCTACGCCTTGAATTAATTTATACAGGGCATATCTCTATATTTAGGTGGTTTAATCATTTTATGAAGGGTGCGGAATGATTGTACGGCTCTAGCAGTAAGTGGCCTGTTTCCCCTTAGCTGTGTGCATCATTCAGAGTTAACCGAGAAAATAGCATATGTGCGATAGGCTTCGACGTAAATATTGTAAGGAAATATACCAGGTGCCTTTCAACCTTTATTAGCCGCACTGTTAAAAGAAAATCGCCTGCGGAAGATTTTGCAATTCTACAGCTTTTGGTAGACGACTCGATGAGCACAACCATATTTCTATGCGAAATCGAAGCAAATGTTTAGCCAAATGCCAAAAATGATTGGTGGACATTACATCCTATAAATTTAAAAGAACATTTGCAATGAATCGAACCCACGGATTGCTCAACCATAGCCTACTACATACCTTCATGCCTGCCCATAGGCCCGATAAGAGCAGGGCGCCAGGCCATTGGGCCTAGTTCCGGCACTCGACGCCAGTCGGCGATGAAAGCCCAGAATTGGTCAGCCCACATGTGTATGCTGCCGTAAAGATCCAGAGACCACTCAGCACATCCTAATAGAATGCGACGGGATCCACCCAGCGAGAACCATAGGTAACGTGCAACTCCCAGAAGCGCTTGGGTTTAAAGTGGAAGGAAACATAAACAGATCAGCCGTAGAGATCAGCAAGAGACGATTAGAGTACTGGTGGAAAAAAAAGCAGGGAAAAGATGAATACGACCTGATCTCTTAAAATCATAGGCAGCGGTACAAGGTGAATTTTTGAGAAAGAAAAATAATGAGAGGTATACAAAAATGCTAGATAAAGAACATGTATAGTATACCTGAATAAATCAAGCAGGCTAGGTGACTATTTGTCGCCGCCCCGTTTCAAAGGGGATGCCAATAAATCATCATCATCATCATCATGGTCAGAATAAAGCAGGCGATGCTATAGCGCGGCACCCTACAGAGCTGGCCTTTTTTTCTGCGCAGCTTCTTCCCTTAACTGGATCTAAGCGTCAGTAACGCCTACACTGGCACGAAGGAAACAGTCTGCCGCAAATTTCGTCCGCCGCATAAAAGCATGTGTGCGGAAGACGAACGAGCGTAAAATATTGTTCTAATTCATCCTGAGAAGCGTTCTTGCGCTTTTGTTACATATTGGAGCTGAATTACACGCTATCCCAGAAAAAAGCAATGTGAAGTGCAACACAAACGCGAACATTGCCGTCGTTTGCAGCTACAGCTTGTGGACTATCCATGACCACGACTCTTGTGCAAACATTTTGGCGATATCGTCCCTGTCTGTGAGCTTCAGGGCAAAGCTAGTTAAGAGGGTGCAAACACCTAGTCAGGATCGTCTCGAACAACTTCTCGTGATGATTTAGAGCGCAATACTTGAAGACTTCACGTCGTCGCAGAATTTAAGAGCACCGTTTTTGTCGAAGTCACGCCCCGAAAATTGTCATCTCTAGTTCATGATCAAATGCCCCTTATCGAGCGCCAAGAATAACAAGCAGTATCAACTTTTAAAATGTAGTATGCTGTACACAATGCTTCAACTGCGCGTTGGAACATGCCCACATTAATAATTTGACTGTTGATGGCGATGTGCAGAATAGAAACCTGACCAATTTAATTGATTTTCTCACACAGCGCATGGTGGTAGAAGCTCTTGATCAGTGCAGTTCCTAGCATGAAAGCAAGCCACTTATATTCCAAAGTGAAGTAAGAGTGCGTTAAGCACAAAGCGCAATAACAAATTTGCCTGGACATGTGTACTTTTACTGTGAAGGATATGCCCGTACTCAATTTCATGGACAGCAGCCGTTGGTTTATGATCATTGTACCACTTTTCCTAAGCCGTTACTTTATCGAGGCAAACAGGTTTCGTCGCATTTTAATAGACTTACAGACATGCACACACTACTTCTGCAACATTTAAGCACATTGGTCACGGCTCATGGACACTTTGACAGAGAGGGCGCTGTAAGCCCAGAATGAAAGCCGACGATTCCAGACGAGGAGGCTGAACGGCACCGACTGAGCGATTGCGTGGCCACAAAAAAGTATGCAAGAGGCTATGGCTCAATGCTCGTTCACTTGAAACAAATTTTAAATCTAAGGCCACCTTTTGAGATAAAGGTTGCTAAACTTTCATCAAAACGCATGGTTGTTCCAGTTGCTTTCAAAGTAAACGCTTTCTCGTGTAGCACTGCAAAAAATTCAATTGGAATGCCAACGCATTCTGGGGCACAACTTGTAAACTCATGTCGCTAAACTGGTGCCTAGCTCATAATTCCTTATAAGTGGATATACTTTTCCATGTTACCGGCTGCAATTTAAAAATTGCAACATGTATCCAAACGCGGTTATTCAGAATGGGAATTACTGCGATTTCGCGATTGATGTAAACACTTGTATTGATTTTGCAAGTAATGTCCACCTTTTCGAATGTTCCAGGTTCAGAAGAAAAATTGTGCTACATGCCATAGACGATATCCTTTATCCTAAGTTAAAAAGTACCTGGTACATTTTCCCCTTTCTAAAGTACCAGAAATGTTTTCTTTTGTTTTGAAATGCCTTATTTTGTCGGCTTACGTCACTTGTGCTCTATAGTCGTTCCAGATGATAATTGTGGGCTTTATTTCGACTCCGCGGTTATAAATCTTTGGGGCTATATACGAAACAAATCGTAACAGGGTGCTTTGGATTCATTTCGACCCACTAAGGTTCTTGAACGTCCACCACCATCACAATGCGGTCGCGGTGATGAGCACTAGAACCAGCGGTGTCATATTCAGCATTTGAATGGCATTGCCACTCAGCTACCACGGCAAGTCATTGAAGGCAACTAGAGCAGCAAGAATAGTTAGCTCTTTAAATTAGTTCGTTGACATCAGGGTCAACAAGTGCATTTCCACTAAGTGTGAGCGATGTATTCCAGCGAATGCCATGCATCATAGACCTTTTTGCAATTATTACTAGAAAAAGCTCTGTCGATAGTGTCTCTATGGGAGCTGCATATATAGTGGTTTATCTGGTATCGTAATGATGAGCAGTACATGATGTTGTGACTAGAATTCGTCTTGCTGGCTTCGAACGGCCTTGAGACTTTCCAAATTAGTCTTCAACATATTTGGTTATGCATGCAATGATTACGCTTGCGCGCATACGCTAATTGCCTTGCTGTGTTTAGAAAACTGTGACTACTTGGAAATTTAAAGGGATAACGCAGTAAATATTGCCACAAGAACGATTCAAACCAAAACATTAAACAATTTCATTTACTAACCTTAATTCCAATGGTATCTGAACATGATGGCGATCACGATGATTGATTGGCATCCCCTTCGAAACGGGGTGTCGACAAACAGTCACCTAGCCTGCTTGAGCCAATCAATTCATCTGTAGATATTCACCAGTCCAGAATTTTTCTTTGTCTCCTTAATCTTTTCTTTCATTCTTAAGGCCTCCATATCCACAATCGCAGTGCCACGGCTTGCTGAAGTACTTTCTGTAGGAATGCCTATGCCAGACATGGCGGGCATCATGGTGAATGCACTTTTCATGGCAGACGCTGGAGTGATTGTCTGTCTTGCAATGACATACGATGTGCCTCAATTTACGCCTTCGTTCGGCGAGTGAGCACAGTTCGGCAGCTATCCAGTGATTGTCCTCATCACTTACACGGTGTAATGATGTTAGCTGACAGGCGGCATCTTCGTGACAGATGCACCATCGTATAAGAACGACCTTCGCCCGAGTTTCGTGAACAACAGTACGCTGTTGGTCGTTGATCGAGTAAACGCATAAAGAACACTTCCGGCGAGCAGGCCGCCGATACATTCTTCACGTTCGCGTAGAATACAGCCCTACCATGACGCCCGTCAGCTTTCAGGTTCATTCTTGCTTAAGAGGAACATTGTAGTGCTTGATGAACTTTTCCAGTTGAATTTTGCAAGTGATTATGAAGCTCCATCAATTAGGGGAACGAGTGAACCAGTTGATGAGCCAAAATTAGTGAGCAATTCTGATGGATGGTGTGGTTAGTTCGTATTTCGTCATTGAGAAAAAATGGCGCTACGACGAGGACAGAGATATTTCTCATGACATGAACGAGAATAGGCTGGCCTGAGCCTGCTGCTTAAAGTTGGAATAAATGAAACAAAAGCAGAGGCAGGAAATGAAGTTCGAAAGAGAAATTCAGTTGAGCGCGCATGAATAACATGAGGTTCAGAACACTATTGCCGTTCCATATCCAGTTTACTCATGGATGGGAGTCACGTGTCATGAGCGCTTGTGTGTGTCCTATTTGTGTTATGTCATCGCAGTACGGTAGTTTCCCAATAGTGAAGTACATTTGCAAAGAAACAGGAGACGAGTAGTGTCAGCCAGCCCCTTGATAGTAAACCCATGCAGACAAAGCTTTGTCTAAAAAGTTACACAGATCTCGCGCACCGCATGTATAGATGTAATGTGAAGAATTTTGCAGATAGGGGCGAACTATTCAGCATCCTTTGGGGTTCCGCAATGCATCACAAGGTGGACCAAAGTGCTTGTGTAAGGGGAGCAGTTGTGTGTTTGGGACTCGAGCGTGCGTGTGGCGGCAGCAGCGAGACAAAAGGGACGACAATCGTATGATTTCGATGGGCATGGTTTCGACTCCGGTCGTTCGACCTGCGCTTACGACACACCAATTGTTAGGTTCTACATTGGAGCAGGACAGGGGCGTAATAAAAGAAAAGCGCAGATTGTGACGTAATATGCGACTAAGTATAGCACCATCGTATGACCTGGACCTATGTCATCTGGTTTATGCTACAGCTAAAATGGCATTTGTGCTCTAGCAAAAAAAAGAAAAATATTTGTTCGACCTGGGCCGATCAGGAAGTCGGTACAATGTCGCATGGCTTCTGCGTAGCGCTAGCTACTACGAAGAAATGACAGGGAAGGGACAGGGTGCAGCATTATAGGGTGCCGATACTGAAGACGCTGTAGTGTAATGTAAGAAAATAATGCGAGAAACTGGTTCGTGACGCAGGCGTCAAACGTTGCGAAGAGCTCGTCGGCTTTGGCACAACATTAATATATGTGCGATGGTTAGAGAATTGAACTGCTGAATTTACAGACGGAAATTCGGTCCCCCCCCGTCGGTGACGTTTTTTTTATTTGTTTATAGAACAAGCCCGAAACGAGGTGATAGACACATCTCTACGTACCGCAAAATTCGTGGAATAAAGCAAAGAATGTTTGGCATTAAGCATTAAGTAAGTAGCGATGAACTCCCATCTTGCGCTGCTTCGTTCTCGTTACTGGCACCTATATTTTACACACAGTTCGCCTGCGTACTAGTCACAATATCTCTTGTTCACTTGGCGCATTTCATCAAAATTTGGTGAACAGCAAGCAATACCCATCGTAATGAACCTGTCGTTACGTTTAATAAATTAGAGCTTTAGAAGCTTTGAAACATAGCGAAAGCACGCAGTCTTTCCGAGACTGCCATCGAATATTGAGGGTAGACCAGCTTTACAAATTATTATTATTATTTGGTTTGTACTCATATACACACAAGGACACGAAATAAATAGGGAGGGAGCAAGCTGACTAAGCTTGCGACCTACATGCATACAAAAATAAAAAAGACCGTGAAAGTTTTGTGGCTATCATCCATGATAATGAATCGTAATTTTGATCTTACAACAATAAAATACACAGTACCGAAATTGCGAACAAATTAAGGTGAAGAAAGTCTAAAATATCAAATACGTAAACTTTTGTACGAGAATAAGGATCTTATCACAATAATTGAACGGCACTTGTCAGTACCTGCTATTAAGGGTGCTTTCACCGAAGCAATTCTTCTGTAAGCTTATTGAGTGTTGTGTTTTAAACATACCCTTTCCTATTTTTTGCAACAGATCTATTTTTTGTTTTCATATTTCTTTGTTCCTCATGTGCAATTGTGCCTGTGTGTCGTGATATAAGACGTGGATACTGTCAGTGTTATGAATACTGTTTAGTGTTCATTTGCTGCTTTCTATGGACATTTTGTTTTTTCTATTTTCTTTTAGAGTAGATAATGATAATGTACATGATTTGTATAACGCTGTTCCATCCGCGTACAGTTTGTATTGGCCCCCGGACCCAGTCAGGTGCAAGGAAGCACATTTTGTCCGGGACCCTTTGGTTTCTTGCAGAAGGAAACAAGAAAAAAAATTTTAATGGGTATGCTCATGGAATCTAATGTTATGGCGGAGCCCCATTTGTCTAACATTAAACTCTTGGAGAGGGGCACTTGGAGATCGCAGGGAGAGGCCTTCGTCCTGCAGTGGACATAAATATAGGCTGATGATGATGTATAAATTTTCAGCAACTGCGCTTTCGTATGTCGCTTTGCCTTCGTCTACGCCTTTCACATAATGTTTATTACTATCACCATGAATTCTTCTATCGAGCTCTTACTAGATATCTGAGCTTAGTTTTATTATAGTTTATAGTGCAGCGTGTGCCCGATCCCTATGAAATGTTCCAATAACTCGCTAACCGAGCACTGCACACCTGTGATATAAAGACGACGCAGACACCTGATTGACACAAAAAAGAGAATTTCTTGGAAAAAAATACAAGGTGAGGTGAGGGCGCGCGTGCTTACGATCGTTTTGTATCGATTCTCCCTCGCAAAATGTATTTGTTGTAGTTTTAGGCAGACAATCCATTAGGTAATTGCCCGCAGCCATGCAATGCGCCAGACAGCGACAAGTGTAAAGATAGGCACTTCACGTTTATTTTCTTACTCGTCGTGCGTTTTTAAGCTTTCCCAAGCATTCTACCCTCACAGGATACCAATTTGAAACGCAGTAAGCGTCCCAAGTTTAAATGAAGTTCAGGGGTTTTACGGGCCAACTCCATAATGTGATTATAAGACAAGGTCTAGTGGGGGACACCGTAATAATTTTGACCACCTGGGGTTCGTTAACGTGCACTCAATGCACGATACGCGGGCGTTCTTGCATTTTACCCCAATCGAAATGCGCCCGCCGTGGCCGGGATTCGATCCCGCGACCTCATGCTTAGCGGCGCCATACCATAGCCGATAAACCACCACGACGGGTGAGTTTCAAATTCTTTGCCTTTGAGATAGATGCGTTTAACTAGTTCTCTTTAAAACGAACCATTCTATTTAATATTATCGTTATAATTATGATGATGATGATGATGAGTTGTTGGCCGCCCTTTTGCAACGAGGCGGTGACAAATAGCCACCTTTCCCTCATATGCCACCATATAACCACCCTCTCGCACACCTTAACAACTCCAGAGAAATATTTTTTTTTAGGGGGGGTGGGGGGGGGGGTACGTTTCTCCGACTGAAAACTTTAAGCACCGAAGCGATACATATGGCAAAATAAAATTCCTCAACGTTCTGAACTTGGGAAGAAACCGCTGCGACTGCCTGTAAAGCATGTTCTTATGAACCACTTCTATATTAAAAATACTGAGTAACGCTTTGGAACTTCTTCCAGGTGGAATCAAGAGAAGTACCTAAATTTATTGGAGTTTGTTCAGTCTGAATGTCGAAACTGGCTCGTGCAGATTTTCGAGAAATGTACTTCCTATATTTTATACATCTGACCGCATGCGACAGCTTATGAAACTATTTTCGAATCGCCGAACAGAGTGATTCTCATTATTTTTTCTGAGACAATATTGACAGTAGAGAGTGTTTATATTGAAAGGCTTAATTGTAGGAGTCATAAGGGAGGTACTGGCCGAATACTGCACCAGGGGGCCCAATTCTTGTTCTGGTGACTTTGTTGAAGCTTAGTGTGCCTTCCAAATTTGGTTGCACCTGGAATAGTATAGCCCCACTAGCTCTCGGCAATTTTTTTGCCGGTGTCAGGCGCCACTCCATGCCTGAATGACCGCTATGTTAAGGACCGCACAAAGAGCGATGGAACGAAAAATGTTAGGCCTAACGGTAAAAGACAGGAAGAGAGCGGTGTGGCTAAAACGGGGATAGGCGATATTCTAGTTGGCATTAAGAGGAAAAAACAGAGCTGGGCAGGTCATGTAATGCACAGGATGGATAACCGGTGGACCATTAGAGTTACAGAACGGATACCAAGAGAAGGGAAGCCCACCCGCCGTGGTGGCTCAGTCAGCTAAGGCGTCGCGCTGCTAAGCACGAGATCGCGGGATCGAATCCCGGCCGCGGAGGCCGCATTTCGATGGAGGCGAAATCCAAAAATTTCAAAGCATATCAACGGGGTGAATGATGATGAGTGGGCGAAGCTCCGCAGGTTCATGACTCTTGCGTGAAAATTCGCCCATTACATCATCATGAAAGACGTGAGAACCAGTGTGTGAGGTTATATAAGAACTTTTATTCATTTTCTTAGATGAGGTTTGGCTTCCGTTGTCCCTTCCAAATGACGGCTTTATGGTTCGTGAAATGCAAGGAGAGCGGTTCTTGTACGGGTTGCAGTTGGACGTTCGTAAATGCAATGTGCACGTCTCTCGGGTTGTCGTGGGTTTCAAGTAGTCAAAGGATGTGCACGTGAGAGCATATCTGCAAGCCATGTGTTGTATAAGCCAATTATTGACACGCGCGTCTGCGCCTTCGGGCAGAGCTCGCTTGAGGCGCTTGGCAGCAGCTTCCCGCGCTCGCGCAGCCTCGGGATCTGCCCGCCTGTACGCACGTTTCCTCGCCGCTTCTGGGGCTCTCACAGTTTCTCGATCCGCTTCTCGGCGTCGCCGTGCACATTCTACTTCGCGGGTTCGAATGTCGGGATCCGTTTCTCGGCGCCTCCGTGCAGCTTCGGCTTCGCGGGCTCTCACATCCGGGTTGTGTCTGCGAGCGCGCGCTGCAGCCGCTTTCCGTGCCCTCCGATCCGCCGCCTTGTCTTCCATATGGCGCAGCGACTCCGAGCGAAAGAGGAAGCGCGCCAAGAGCGAGCGCATTTTATAGCTCTCACCCCTAGCGGTCTCCCATCACACTGCATCGAAACATCTCGAACGATCGCCTCCATCCAATGATCTAGTGATCGCTCATCACTCTATGCGCTCCCATACATCTGAATGGAGCGAGCGCCGCAGCGCCATCTCGTATTTTAATGCGTCAACTATGCTGCGCTAGCGCCATCTAGTGATATCCCGTCACACTAGCCTTTACCATGTATCTCTATGGAGCGAGCACCACCATCGCCATCTAGTGATCACTTCACGAACTAGACGAGGTGGCTACAACGGAGGAGAGACTGACCCACGGCGTAAGGAGCTTCGCCCCTAAAACGCCCGTGTGCTTGCGTTGTAGTGCACGTTAAAGAACCCCAGGTGGTCAAAATTAATCCGGAGCCCTCCACTACAGTGTGCCTCATAATCAGAACTGGTTTTGGCACGTAAAACCCCAGAAATAAGAAGGGAAGCGCAGTCGAGGACGGCAGAAAACTAGCTAGGGTGATGAAGTTAGGAAATTTGCAGGCGCAAGTTGGAATCAGCTAGCGCAAGACAGGGGTAATTGGAGATCGCAGGGAGAGGCCTTCGTCCGGCAGTGGACATAAATATAGGCCGATAATGAAGATGATTCTTATTATGATGATGATAATGATGATGGTAATGATGATATTGTTACGACGCGAGACAAACGGTGTTTATTGAACAGGCCTCAGGGCGAGCCTCGGACGAGCAAGAAACGTTCTCTTCCTCCTCTTCTACTGATGCGGCTACATTGACTGTAATATTCCTCCCCTCCTAGACGAAGCCCGCAGGGCAAGTCAGCTAAGTTCTCGGTGTGAAGGGCTTGAGACGAGCGACATGCACAACCTCAGTCTTGGCGGAGCGCCGTCCCGTTGCGGTGATACGCGCGAGTCGATAATTCACTTCACTGAGCTTGTCAACAATAACGTACGGGCCAGTATAGTTGGCAAGAAGTTTCTGACACAGGCCACGTTTGCGCACCGGACACCATAGCCAGACTAGATCCCCTGGAGAATAGGTGACATCCCGATGGTGCCTGTCGTACCGTGCTTTTGACCGGTCTTGCGAAGCCAGAGTACGTATGCGGGCCAAGCGTCGAGCTTCTTCAGCGAAACACAGAGTCTCGGCGATGGTGAGATCGTCGTGGGTGGAGAAAGAAAATATGGTGTCCAGTGTGTGACGCGGCGGACGAGCGTAGAGTAGGAAAAACGGGCTGTAGCCAGTAGTCTCGTGCTTTGCTGTGTTAAAAGCGTATGTAATGAATGGCAAATGTCGTCCCAGTTTTCATGGTCCGATGCGACGTACATGGACATGTTCACCAGTGTGCGGTTGGTACGCTCGGTCAGCTCATTTGTTTGCGGGTGATACGGTGTCGAGTGGCGAAAGCTGGAAGCGCATAATCGAAGAAGCTCTTCCACGACATCTGCAGTAAACTGGCGGCCGCGGTCACTGATGATTACTCGAGGAGGGCCGTGACGGAGAATGATCGAATGCAGGAGGAAAAAGGAAACTTGGCTGGCGGTGGCAGATGGCAAAGCAGCCGTCTCGCAGTACCGGGTCAGATGGTCGGCACATACGATGATCCAACGGTTCCCTTTCGATGAGCGGGGAAAAGGACCCATGAGATCAATTCCAACTTGCTCGAAAGGAGAGCTCGGAGGCGTCAGTGGTTGTAGGAGGCCGGCTGGCGTCGTAGTTAGGTGTTTGTGGGCCTGACACTGAGCGCAACTGGCCACATACATTTCAATCGACCGACGCATTCGGGGCCAGTAAAACCGTTCTTGGGCACGATGAAATGTACGCGCTGCTCCGAGATGTCCGGAGGTAGGATCGTTGTGCATAACCTGCAGAATAGAGGAGCGTAGCTTATCCGGAACTATACAAGAAGGAAGCGGGCCCCAGTAGTTGCGAAATTCCTCTTGTAGAGGAGGCCATCACGAACACAATATCCTCGGCTTGTTGTGGAGTCATGCGCGTTGAAAAGTGGCTCTAAGCTGAAGTCTTCTCGCTGCTCCTTCTCGAAGATCTCTTTATCAGGAAATGCAGGCGCCAAAGAAGCAATCAAATGATCAAAGTTATCAGCATCACAAAGAGTGGTGTTTAGTGGCATTAGCGAAAAGCAGTCAGCATCAGCGTGTGGGCGACCACTCTTATATGAAACTGTGAAGTTGTACTCCTGGAGACTTAGAGCTCAGCGCGCGAGTCGACCAGAGGGATCACGAAGATTGACAAGCCAACACAACGAATGATGATCTGTGACAATTGTGAATGGGCGTCCATACACATATGAGCGAAAACGTTGCACAGCAAAAATGACCGCTAGGCATTCCTGATCCGTAACGGTGCAATTGCGTTCAGGCTTGCTTGCACAATTTCAAGATCTCTTCGATGTAGGCAGTGCAAATCTCCCCTGGTAGCTGTGCTCTCTGTGCCAGGGTGTGCTCTGCGCGTTTCTTTTTTGCGTCCGAGTCGTCAAAGCATTCCTTTAGGTCATGAACGAAACGTTCCCACGTTGTTAATAATTCTTCGTGGTTCTCAAACCACATCAGGGCAGTGTCAGTCAGAGCGAAGACAACGTTGTTTAGTTGGTCGGTAGTGTCCCAGTCGTTAGACTTGCTTACCCGTTGGTAATGTCTGAGCCATTCTTCTACATCTTCACCTGCTCTCCCAGCGAAAACCCGAGGTTCTCGGTAGTAGCACCGCGTACCAGCAGGCATTGATCCCGGAGCGGCAAGTATCGGTCCCCGAGCGTCTCCTTCGTTGGCCATGTTAACAGGCGAAGGGGGTAGTCCATCGAGGCGACGACTCTGGCGAAGAATAAATGGCTCCGGGTCCGTCGTTACTTCAAGTACCCAGCACCTCCCACCAAAAACTGTTACGACGCGAGATAAACGGTGTTTATTGAACAGGCCTCAGGGCGAGCCTCGGACGAGCAAGAAACGTTCTCTTCCTCGCCTTCTCCACTCACACTCCTTCTCTTCTACTAATGCGGCTACATTGACTGTAATAATATTGAAAGGGGAAAAAGCCTGTTACTCGAGCGTCTATGTTGTTTTCGGGTATACTGGCAATAATATAAAATATAGTTGCCACCTGCCGATACATCCAGGCCTTAAATTGTTTTAGAAATACGGGACTCGGTGCTAGGCTATCAGTAGAGTTGCGCCTTAGGCGTTTTGTCTTTTGGATCTTTCGGCATGGTAACCCCGCCTTGCTCCTCGTTCCACCTTCTCTACTCCCAGATCTGAATAGCTGGCAAGAGCAATGTAGCTGAGTTGGACCTCTCTGCCTTACAAAAGCGAAGGCCATGAATAGACGTTGAGAAACTGGGATGGATCGAATACAATGGTCCTGGCTTCCACTTTTGCCGAGATATCTGGTCGGTGGCAGCAATGGGATATACGATAAATAACGTATGGCAATTCTTTAAGCTCTGTCAGTGTTTTTGCTGTTGAGAGGCCCTGTAAAGGGCGAGGAGGTTTCGGCGGTGGATGGCGATGTATCAGAAATAACAGGTGTTGCCATCACCTGTCATTTGTTCTTGCGGCCTCTTTATGCATTCAGTCTGCGTGCAACCCGTCGTGGTTGCTCAGAGGCTATGGTGTTGGGCTGCTGAGCACGAGGTCGCGGGATCGAATCCCGGTCACAGCGGCCGCATTTCGATGGGGGTGAAATGCGAAAACACCAGTGTACTTAGATTAGGTGCATGTTAAAGAACAGCAGGTGGTCCAAATTTCCGGAGTCCCCCACTACGGCGTGCCTCATAATCAAATCGTGGTTTTGGCACGTAAAACCCCACAATTAAACTTTTTTTTAAATTTCAGTCTGCATGCAGCGTCGATTGTTGGTTCGTAAAATACTTGAAGAAGGCGCTAATGCTGCTGCACCTAATCGCGTAGTTGCATGGTATTTCTTAATTTTTTTCGAATATTGCGCGCTTCCTTTGCAGCCCGGGAAAATTAAAACCACAGCAGCTGTAAGGCACGGAAAGAAACGCTTTGAATCTTTCTGAATGGGCTCTACAACTTCTACATTGAAGATATTGCGTTGATACCCTCCTGAGAGCCGAATACAGCTACGGCACATAATGGCTCTTCAAGGCGGTTTTTATTGTCTACTTTTATGAAGGTGAAAAACAAGTTTTAAAATTTAAGTACCACGGTTAAATGCCAAATGCTGCGTCTCCATGTACGTGGAAAAAGTAACCATCTCCATTGTCATTTTATAATCTTCTACGTGTATTGCTGTTGTCCAAGCCTTCCTAGGCTATGCGCATGCGTATGTGAAGTTATACGCCTGAAATGGCTGAATTTCAGCGGGTGCTGTGACAGATTGGGTGATACCCCCTTCACAACTTTTCCAAAAGTTATCTATTTTATTGACAATAGCAGGAATAGTTTGGCACGTATCGAGTACAAAACTTGAGACGAGAAGTACTGAACAAACTGGGTAAATATAAATAAAGCTTGCCTTAAAAGTCCGCAACCATTTATTTCATGGACCCTCCGTCTGTCAGTCAATTCGCACCGATCAAGAACAGAAAAAAAATCACCAGCGCAAGAGCGGTTGTTTGAGAGCGCCATGTCCCGGCTGGGCAAAGGAGTTCTTCAAACTTCGCCTTTGGAGGTGGGGCAGAATCACGGCACTTTGGCCTTCCGTCAGCTAAAGTAGTGGAAAGAGCTTGATCAATCTAGCCACTGCTATTTCTTTTCACAATAGCATTTGTGTAATAGCTTGAGAAAGGCGGACACGGCTGACAAAAACATTTAACACCATAAAAACTCGAAAGTGTAAAATGTTGCTGCAATGCTTCCTCAACCGATTTACAGGAATTCATGCCTCTGAATGTTCGGCGAAATAGAAAAGCAGAGGAGAATACTGGTTAACGTTTTTTAATTGACCCAAACGACAGTTATAGGAGGAAAAATAGACTAGCGCTCCTTATAATTAGGCATTTCTGTAATTCGATACAAGGCCAGTGATGCGAATAATGGCGCAAGCGAGAAGACAATGCTCCATGGAACACGCCATTTATTTGTGCTATACCTATATTATCATATGCTGCGATATCTGGAACCTTATATTGTCTATAAGTGGCAAAGAATACTAGCAACGTGCAATATACGGCGTCTATATAAATTGTCTTAATTCCATCGACTGTAATAGGCGAAATCCTGAGGGAAGCGAATTTTTTTGTTGAGAAATTTGGCTATGTAAATCTTTCCAAGTTAGGTCAAAGTACAAAGTGTACAAGTCCATACTTCTGCAAGAAAATATACATATCGGACTTTTTTATTTCGATAGCAATTATATGGACACTTCAACGGGATTTCTGCCGTCGGCGCCGCCGTCGCCGTCGCCGTCAGGTTCCGTATAGATTCCAAGGGCGATAAAATCGTCGCCGCGCCCTGTATGCGCGAGTGAAAGCGCGCGGGGGACGCGCGCTATCACGGAGAGCCAACGCACGGCGGAAAGCAAACGCGATTGTCGCCCAAAAGGCCGTGGGGGTATGGGGGGGAGGAAGGCGGGGCGACGCTGTGCTACGGCACCAAATGCTTATCTTGCAACCCAGCGCAAGGAGAACTGGCAACACAATCTCCCACGCGAAAGCAAAAAAAAAACAAAAAAACGGGGAGGCAGCGCGGGAGGGACAGGGGGAGCAGCTTCTACTCTGCCAACAAATACGCTTACACTGGCTGTGGTGGCCGTCGCCCGCACCGTCTCTTTATCTCCAACACGGCCGGGCTCGACTGGCGCGCGCACTCGCCAGTCGAGCACGGCCGTGTCTCCACACGGCTCTGACCTTTATGCGCTGTCCATTCCCCGCTCAGTTTCCGTTGAAGCGATAGACCGCACGATTCTTCACCCGCTGCAGCGGCCACGCCAGCGTTTTGACAGTCGTTGTCTGCGGTCATTCAGTGTGATCTATTCAAGTTTGCTTGTGCGCGATGACACCACGCTTGTCAATTCAGTTAGAAAGCGAACGTGTCCAAGTTTCTGCGGCCGATAAAACTACTCCACTATCCCTACTCCGAATAGCTCTCTACCAATTTGCTATCGCAATTGATGCTTCGCCTTTCGGGCGAAACTGCGACATTTTTTACTGCATCTGATAGAGCATCCAAAGCGGACAAATGTGATACATAATTTTACAAGTTACGTAAAACTGTTACAATGATTACGAGGATCTTGCAAAAGTGCTACATGCGAATTATTTGTATATTTTCAGAACGTTGTATAATAAATCAGTTTTTAGCGCTTTACTTGAACCTCGGTGAAGTATACAACACCGCGAGAACAGTGTTTAATACTCAGTGCAGTTTGGGGGCCGCTGTGTGGCATTCAGCTGGTATGTCAGTGAACGCGTTATGCAGTCGTGTATTTTATTTGTCTTGATTGATGCTACACACGGAAAACATCAAGCTGTACACGCGGGTGGCACACTTTATTCTTCTGTTATTTATATACGTTTACGATTTGCAAAAGTTGTGCCAAAAAATGTTCGCCTAAGTCTAAAAGCGACTGCTGCAGTCGGTAGAATCTATTATTTTTTTTTCAAACGCAACAACCTTGATGAAATTTAGTACAGTGTCTGCGGAGCAAAATGTTTCTTTCTCATGCATTTAGATGGACGCTTGTCAAGTAAATCTTCCTCTTACTGAAGTTCATCAATGACGTAGAGGTGTTCTAAAAGGAAGCTTAGCTTTGGCCCAACTCGGATTTCCCAGTTCAGATACATGTAAAACGCAGAAATGCTTTGGTGGAAGATTCTATCTACCAATTTCAATAAAATGCGTTGCATTTAAAATAGGAAGTTCAATGGGCACGCGGCTGGCCGCTCGAGGCACTTTGCGGGCATTCGCGGGCTTCTTTCACGCTCGGAAAAACGCTTTTATGTAACACGTATTGAGCAACAAAGCGCTGTATAGGGAGTTCTTCAAGTTGCTCTACAATTTTCTCACTGGCACTTTTCAACTAATTATAATATTTGAGAAGTTGATTTAAATATTTAAGACTAATTGTGTAGTTAGGCGGAATTCAAGAAATATGAGTATCTCCAAGCGACGGCAAACATCATCACCTTGGTTATGTCCAGCTACGTGTTCTTTGCATAATTTTACATCTTGGTGCATGATAGTTGGGTCACCCCGTATAAATTTACAGCTGACATAAAGTTGCGTTTACGATGGTTTTGAAAAGGTCCTGCGCACAAAAAATAGTACGTGACACAGTGTCGTACACAGTCTATAACGCATATAACGCATGAAATTTGTCCACTTTAGATGTATCGGTAGCTGCACTGTATACAACTGTGATAATATATCTTATTTCTGAGCTACAAAGTTGAAAACGCGGTACATTATTCTTTTTTTCGATTGCCAAATTTCGTACAATTTTTGCAAAAAAATATCCAGTAAAATAACTTTTATGTTGGCATAGCTCCCGAGATAGCTAAAGCTTCCTATCAAAGTGAAGGTTTTTCTTCGGTTTCTGCCACTGCAGACGGCATTTGTAGTCACATATACAAAAATCTGAATGATACTTTTATTATTTACACACCTTATTCTTAATTAGGAGTCAGAATCAACGGCGAATGTCTTAGCAAACTTCGGTTTGCAGATTACATTATCGTGTTTAGCAACGCTGGAGATGACCTTACCAGAAGTGTAAGAGTAGGGCTGAATATTATTATGCAGAGGACAAAGCTAACGTTCAATAGGGTGGCAAGATAACAGAATTCATAACTGGCAGTAAGCCTCTAGAATTTGGGCAAGAATACTTGTTTCTCCTGGCCGTGGTGGCGTAGCTATGGCGTTGTGCTGCTAAGACAGAGACCGTAGGATCAAATCCGGGCCACGGCAGCCGCATTTCCATGAGGGCTAAATGCAAAAACGCCTCTGTGCCGGGGATTGGGTGCAGATTAAAGAACCTGGGGTTCTTTAAATAAAATCCGCAGGCCGCTACTACGGCGTGTCTCATAATGATATCGTTGTTTTGGCACGTGAAAGCCCCGAATTTATTACTTGTACCTAGTCCAATTACTCACAGAGGACACTGATCATTAGAAGGAAATTTATGAAAGAATAAAACTGGCTTGGAGCGCAAGCCAGTTTGACTATCATGACTATCAGCTTACAGCTATCCTTGAAACAAAAATTGTAAAATTATTGCATTCTACCGGTACTAACCTATGAGGCAGTAACTTGGAGGTTAACAAAGAAGCTTGAGAAAAAGTTCACGACCGCACAAGTACCGATGGAACGAAGTATGTTAGGCGTCACGTAACCAGAAGGCGGCGGTGAGGATTAGAGAGTAAAATGGCAGGAGCCAATATTCTAGTTGACATTAAGAGGCAAAATGGAGGTGGGCAGGCCAAGTAATGCGTAGGGCAGGTAACCGGTGGTCTATGAGAGTTACAGCACAGTATCCAAAGGAAGCGAATTCGCGCAGTCAAGGCTAACACATATTTACGAGGTGTAATTAAATTAGCAAATTTGTACCCCAATCGGAAATCAGCTAACGCAAGACAGGGGTAATTGGAGATCGAGGCGGGAGAGGCGTTCGTCCTGCAGTGGATGATGATGAGTGATGATAAATAGGATGATGATGAGGTTTATTATTATGATTATTATTTCTCTCCTCCTTTGTCTTTTGTATTTGCCTTGCGCTTCATTGTCGGTA
The DNA here is from genome assembly GCF_013339745.2 of Dermacentor silvarum. Lineage (NCBI taxonomy): Eukaryota > Metazoa > Arthropoda > Arachnida > Ixodida > Ixodidae > Dermacentor > Dermacentor silvarum. The sequence goes on along the minus strand of NC_051162.1, from coordinate 78,978,043 downwards.
CACTCTATTCACAGTTGTCCTTTTTATGCATTGTATTTTTTAAACATGTCCCCCTGCTATTCATTTTTAGTTTTTTTTATTTGGTTTTTAAAGTATGCATGTGCCAGCATTTAGACCGGGGTTGTTTCTGTGAACGTTAAATAAACTTGACTGATTGACTGACTGACTGACTGACTGATTTATTGATTGATTGATTGATTGATTGTTAGAAATAAATATATCGTAAGGTTTAACGTTCCGAAGCTGTCCCAATGGGCTATTTGAGGCGCTGTATTCCTGAGGCCTAATCTTGACCTACTTAGGGTCCTTCACGTGCCCCGAAAGAACGGTACACGAAAGGTTTTACGTTCTGCCCCTCTCGGAATGTTGCCTCCGCGGCTTGGAATTGAGTCCACGACCTTGAGCTCCCCAGCGCAGCGCCGTAGCCACTTGGTCACCGTGACGGATAAAACACAGCTACGCGCTAGTCAAGTCAGGGCCGGAATTTAAGTCTAGAAAATGCTGAGAGTAATACTGGGTTTAGGCGCCTGTCCCTAGACTGCGTAGTAGTGGGGACATCGGGTAACGAATGCATTTGAGAAAAGAAAAAAAAAGAAACCATCCTGTACTTATATTTTTGTGCACTTAACAGAACCCAAGGAGGCAAAATAATTCCGGAGCACTCCACTGCGGCTCCCCTCCTAACCTGTACTGTGGAGTTTCAGGACGTTAAATCCAGCAATTTAAGAACATGCGTGCAACGTTGCAGCATTTCGTGATCAACTTCAGTGATACATGCCTGTTTAAAGACTGTAACGTGAAAATTTTAACTAGAAAATCGACGCCATCAGATATCGATTCTGCGATTTCAACGTGCCCGTTCTAGTTATTAGCTGGAAACATCAATGACAAACTTTTGCTACTTATGTGGCCATGACTGTTATATTATGGTAGGTTAACGAATAAAAAAGCCAGAAATTACGAAACAGAGAGAGAGAGAGAAAGAGAGACGGAAAGAAGAAACCGCAATGTGAAACCATAGCCTTGCGTAATATTAAAAAGCAGCTTCAAAATGTGATACAAAACACAAATTTGCCACCTTTCACGTGCAGAAAGAAGACGCGCAGACATGCAATCAACTCACACTCACTATTTCTGACTTGTGAACAGAAAATTGAAGAAAATAGAACTTATCAACGAGAACGTAGTAACCGCTATCAGTTCTAACAAAAGACTCATCATTCCGACGTGCTTGCGGTAAGCCAGCCATAATACAAGCCGATTCAAATGCACATTTTTTTCCGTTTTGCCATTCGATAACACGTTTTGGAATCTGCATTTCTCTAAGCGAACGGCTTCACCTTTGCGTCACGAAATTATGTTTCTTTTTTTATGACGGGAGCATTTCCATTCGTTCCAAGAAATCAGAATTCTTTTGACGCGGATTCGAGCGACCTTTTTTTCGCAGATCTACCTCTACTCTGGTTGTCTCTAACGGTGTCATCGGCCGTTCAAAAAGACCAGCGCTCAAGCACAGCGGCTGCCTCGCTTGCCTCGAAACCCACTACAATGGCACCTAACCGTGTCAATGTCCTCGAACCTACCTCAAGGGCACAGCCGTCGTACTTTGAGAGCACTTGAAGAAACCTTCGCTCCTGAACAAAGGCGTGGAACACCAAAAAATGTAGAAAAAAAAAGAACACGGGACAGATTTGGCGAGAAGCATATGTGCCGCAAAACGAACATTCGAAAGAAAACACCTTTCGTGATGCTCCCGGTTTTCTCTCTTTGCTGCAATCTCGGGAGGTATTTCCTACCACTTTCTTGTATAGCCGTCGCAAGCCTGGTCGAAGCTTATAAGGTTAATGTCCTCATTTTCAAAGGAACAGGATGTTACAACTTACGTGAACGACCCATGTCAGAAGTGTCGTTCCTCCCGAGTTCAAAGTTTGGTTACGTCATTCGGGTCTTAGCCTTGCCTTATTCGAATGCTAAACAATGTTTAAACCAGTCCACATTTACGTAATTTGCTCATCGTAAAGATCATTTTACCACATCAGTTCTTTTAAATCCGGTGTCCATGAAATGCGACTGCTTCAAAAATTTTCCGCCATTTGTTTCACTGAAACCAGCAGCTTAGATGTTTGATATGCACTCTTAGAACAAGTAATGCTATGAATAGTCTTCTTCCACCAATTTCTGTTTCAACACATCACTTTTTACATATCATGTGAGCGTGGAATGTGGCCGCATTGAAGATCTTTCACAAATTTTTTCGTGGAGATTGGAGGCTAGACCGGCGCTTGAGGCATGTTCTTTTCTTCTAATCAAATTCATTTTTGATGGCACTTTCTAATTTTAGAGTATATTCTTCAACATTTCTTCATTCATATTGTGATGCGTACCTCCAGTAGAGAGTAATCCAGCTGCATTTAAAGCTAGCAATAAAAAAATCGGCGGAATCAATAATACTTTAAACTTGACACACAATTTCGAAACTGCCTGCTGTAGCCGGCGATCTTTCGTTGTTGTGAATCGGTCATTGGTTGTAGCGCGAGTTTTACGTGTCGTCGCGTAAATTGACATCGAGGGCCCAAGAAGCAGAGTCATTCTTTTCAACAAAACCAACTAAAATTTGTCGCTAGGAAGGTGCAAAGATAGTATAATCGCTCCTCGTGTTGTTAGCATGCAGAAAAGTAGGTTTCTCTGGAAATAGATTTATATGCGGCTGAATAGGTACTGCATTTTATTGTAAGTTCCACCTTCATTTACGTGCGGGTCGGTGGGTGTATTCGACAGAAGGCACAGATATATTTAGGTCCACGCACCAGTACCTACAAATAAGTAAATATATACATAGGCTTTATGCCTGGAAAGTCAATTGTGCAACAGTAAAGAAATGAACAAGTGATGGGTGCATAAAACGATAACATAGAGAGTAATCTGTTAGCTCTTGCAGGAGTTTGTCTTTCGGATACGAAATATGAAGTTCATGCAATAGTTTTCCTAATATAACAACGGCGTCCGAAATAAGAATTACAGGAAATAGGTGCTGACTGAAGATAAATGTGTCGAATATAAAAGAAGAGTCATCCAATGTTGTCAAATAGGCGTAAGCAAAATCGATCAACCCTGTTTTGTACCAAGCAAAATGTATACTACGCTGAGTTTGGTGCCTGAAAACGATGATTTAAGCGCGGAAACTTTATGCGAGCTTCATATTCGCCTTTTTCATATGCAGGAGTGAAGTCTCATCTGTTAATAGCTATGCAAACGAATTTCAATGAACTGTTTACTTTACTAATTGGTCTTCAACATAACTAGCACTTCATTGTCATTTTGGAGAGGTTTTCTCACCATGTTCATAAGTAAAGCTGATCAACTTGCTATATTTTTCTTGATTTGGAACTGCATATCACCATTACATGGTTGGAAAAAGATAGATTCCCAAATAATGCATCTGGTTCGACCTTTTACAGACGGAACGGGAAGAAGACAATTTGATGACAGTTATGATCGTTAATTTCGTTATTGGTGGAGTCCAGTCAGTTTGCGTTGCTTATAAAAAGACACCCTAATATGTCCTCTGTTTATAGCGCAATTTCTCGGCTTTCCTTTTTGAATTTTCTCGTTTGTGTTTCATTTGGGAGCGATTAGGCGTCTTCTCAGGATAATACATCATTTTATCTGTTGTGTCAGTAAGAAGATTAAGTGGCGACTTATTTATTTAAAGAAAGGTTTTATTCTTCTAATATCTCGTATGTATTGAAAACGTTTATTGGTTTCAAGTCTTTTGTTTAAACTAGTGCATTATTCTTCAACCGCACCCCTCCAGACCGAACCAACCAACTCGTAACCACCGCCTCATTGGCCATTCTCCCGTAGTGGGTGGGCGTAATGATCTCCCCAAAGAGTAAGCAAGCAATCGAAAACTAGATGACGGCCATCATTGTGGTAGAACGCTGCTATAACAATAAACGACTTAAATGCTGAAATAATCACTGAGGTCGTCTGTCTTTTTTAAAGTGAAGCTTTCTTTGGCTAGCACTCCATGGTCTAGCTTAATGGTCGGATTCTCGCCGAAGTAGATTCACATTCACTAAAAAAATGAAGCGCTTCCGGCCGCTGGATTTGAACCTCGACCTCCCAGCGCCGCAGTCCGATGCCTTAACTTACGCTACAACCGCGCTCATTGTTTATTATATGAGAAACGACTCATGGAAGCAGTACAAACAGAAATTCAAAATTAGTACATCTTCCACACTATACTTAAGAATCAGGCAGGCATACGCATGTATTCAGCATCTCCATCAAATCTTTAAGCTGCTCCTGAGCGGCATACACGCTTACATCTGGACTGCAGACTCCCTGAAAAAGAAAATAGTGTAAATTTGGGACCTTAACCATGCCTATCACACATTATACTTCGCCAGAGACTTTTCAAGCCGAGGAGTACAATCCTACTGTAAGGCATGTTACTGGGATTACTAAATGGCAGATGGCGAATTGTGTATGATGTTATGTCTATATGTCTCTTTAGTGTTCTCTGTAAGATGTCCCAAAAGAACATGGTGTCCCGACAATCTATAAAACCGTGATAATCGGTTTTGGCCAAGGACACAGGCGGCAATTTGTCAACCTATAAACAAAATCGTTCTTCGCTTGTAAACACACTTTAATGGGAAGTGTTGTTGAATGTAGTTTAAAGGAGAATATTGTTGTCCCAAGAGGAATGCAGGTCCCTCAGATTCGCTTAAGAACACCTTGACACCGACATAGAACATAAGGTGAACGATAGAGGGGAACCGGAAGGGGCACTTCCATCCATACATCATAGATGGTTTTGCGGGAGGTATTGAAAAAAAATTGACTAAATCACACTTTCAAGTATAAACTGTTTCATCCATTTCCTTGAGAAAGCCCCCAAGTTCTGCAAGCAGTTTTCTTACAGTCGATGACCGAACAACGTTTGGAACGTGCTCAGCTAAACGAAGTCGCAACATTTCACGAAAAAAAATGGGTTTTGGGCTTCACGACAGAAGAACAAACGAGAAACAAGTTGCATAACAAATAGGTGAGCTATCCGAAGGCCACCTCGTTCAAGCGTAATGTAAAGGTCATCCGGCCTCGTAGATTCGTAGCGTGAGCATAGCTAAACCTCTGTGTCGCAACCGCAGGAGTGAGGGGGCATACATCTGAAGGGCATAGTAAATGTGTCGGGCAAAAAGAAATGCAATACAAGCTTCAGCACGACTCAGAATGTACAGATATCACACCTGCCATGAACTAGCTTTGCGACGGATTTTTTTTTTTTTTCACTTCTGCTGACCGATAAGGGTTCCTATTCCGGTACTGAGAGACAGGCACCCTCAGATACCACCGGCCCTGCTGTCATTGAATTCCTGTAAAACGACTTCGCACCATGCTTCATTATCCGTACCAAAAACATGAACTTTTATCAAAATTAACAAAACGTCTGCTTAATGGCAAGGGCGACCTCCACGCTGCTTTTATTGGTGCAGGAATAGGCAACGTCATCGGCGTATGCCAGCAAGCGAACATCATTTGATGACAGTCTGAAGCAGTTAAAGTTTTTCTGTCGTGGCATACGCCTGCATAATGGTTCTAAATATAAGCAAAGCAGCAGTTGGGACTAAGGCCACTCTTGGCACTCCTACGACTTCAGATAGCATGGTTGTGAGAGAGAACCGCTAAAAATCAACGTTGTTAACCCTTAACACGGCAAATGCCTATACATTTTAAAAGACTGGAGACAATGTTAGCTACATGTTATTCTTATACCGAATACTCTCATGTCTCGTTAATATGGACCCCATTAATGTGGACACCCCGCAATATGGACGAAATTTTCGGCGACCGGTCTCTCGCCATGCAGTTCTCCCCTGTTAATACAGAGACCCGCAATTCGGACTATGGAAAGCTATTTTGGGGACGAAGTGGGTAAATACTTTGGTCTCGTTATTATGGACACGGGTCCAAAAAGCAAAAAAATTAAAAAATTTACTGGTGACCTCCACAGGACCCAATGTGTACCCGGAATTCGCGCAGGCCACGCCTGTATGTACAGGAACTTTCCGGGATGGTGTCGAACTGTCTCATCAGATAGCCTGCACAACACGCGTTTCCAACACATCCTCGAAATGGCGCGACGACCAGTGATAACGCTAGAACATTCAATGGTAAATGCATAGTGAAAGAAATTCAGCAAGAGGGGACACTCGGCGAAAACTAGCTACAGGAAATACGTCACACTAGTATTAATGCCATGCGTTAGCTGCTGCTATAGCAGCGAAAAAAAAAGAATGTGGAACGAAATAACAGGCATTGTTTTAGTTTTTTTGTGTGTTCTTTCCCGCTAAAACTAAAAAAAAAGTTTTGTGTGTAAATGAACTTATACTTTGCGTCTTATTTTTCTCGCGTCACCTAGCGACAGGCCAAACACACGCCAGACACGTTAGATGCATGCGTGATGCGCCAGACACGCTACCAAAGCGAGCAAGGCCGGCTACGCATGTGAGCGCTCGCCTGTTCGGCAACTCGTCTGTCTTTTTTGGATGTAACCTGGTTTGTTGGACTGGCGGTGTATTGGGCGTTCCTTCTGCATTACGACACGTCACCACTGCACTATTGGACTAGGGCAAGGTGAGTAATTTTGTTTGACAGTCTCCGACACATTTAGGCTTACGGCACGGAACTTCTTAGGCAGTTAGTGAAAAACAACTCGGCCGTCCTGGCCCAGTTAGTTTGAGTTAACGAAAAGTATTGGGACATGTTTGCGAAGCTTCCTACGGGCCCCAACATTTACTCTAATTTACTTTGGTAGTTATTGGGCACGCTCTGTGCACCCGGCTTTGTGACGCAGTTAGTTACCAGGATAAGTTCGTGACACTTTCTCTGTCCCCCAACGTGATCGTATTTATTTTGACTTTTCGAGATACTTTGGAGGCACGCCCGCCGCGCCCGGCGTTATGACGCAGTTAGCGAAAAGCAGCCTCGGCCGTGGTGACAAGCTTAGTTTGACGTGTACTGAATCTTATGGCATCTTAGGCTGGCTGTTTCGGAGCGCTCTAGACCTCTCTCGCGAGCGGCTTTGTCTTCGGCTGATTGAAAGAGGGTGCGCGCCTTGCGTTCGGCTGATTTTTTTTTTTTTTCAATCGCTCTCCTCCATCTTCGAGCACTCTGAGGCGCTCCGCGCCCTGTCGTCGGAGCAGTCGTCGAGATGAGAGCGTTTCCAGCAACGTCATCACAGCACAGCGTCGCCGTTCTTGTCGACGGTCCACCGTAGCCTAGACAACCTAGGCCACAGTAGCCACAGCATGCTGGCGTCTCAACGAACGGTCGTCCTCCTACCGGCGCATCCGCCGGTTTAGCTTTGGGTAGGCGAAACATCGGACGTTAGCAGTAGTCACGTGGTTTCGCATCTGCCATTTCCTCCTCCGAGAGCGAGACACACGTTCGGCTTGCGCGCTTGTCCTCTTACTCTGAGTTCGGGGAACGCCGGATCTGCACGACTCTGCTTCGGTGGATGGATGCAACCAGTTGAAGAAACCATTAGCGGGTCAAGTTTGTGACGCTTCTTGTGGCCCCGCAACAACACATACCTTCTTTCCGTACTCAAGCGCTTCTCGAAAATGCGATGAGCGATTGCGAAGAGTGATAACACGGGACTGTGTTGCTTGCGCCGGTAGAACGCGCAAAAGATAATGCCGAGGAGCTCAAAAACCATGAACTTGTAACTCGAAAATTCTGTGTTCTGAATGACGGAAAACAGGCTTTGCACCCACGCATTTGTCTCGAGTGCGAATAGAAGGCATTCTGAGACCGTCTAGCATGGCCTTGTTGAAAGCCTGCGATGGGGCCACATCTGTGTACGTTAGCGCACCATCGTGTCGGCTGAGGCCGAATTATTTTGGAAAAGCGCAGTCGCCCGTGTATTTGTGCCGTTCAAGGGCAGGAAATGATGCCCGTGAATTTGGGAACGCTTTGAAATCAGATATTTTCATATTTTATCGTATTGTTTGGAATGAGTCGGCTTTTTTCTACTGCATGTATTTAAAAGCGAATTCATTTTGTTTGTTATGCCACCCATTCACCGCTTTCGCACGTTTCGCCTATACACGCAGTATTCCTGTAATGCCTAAATACCAAAATGACACATGCTTGTAATTTATCTATTTCAGCTGATGCCGTCTGGTGGAGCTTCGTACGGACACTACTGCTGCCCTACCTGGTGCCACAACGTTGGATGAATGCACAAAAAGCGTAGAACGAGCCCTTATATAGAGCAAAATAAATGTTTCCTCATTTCACATGGCGTCTTGAGTCTATTTTATGAAATTTCACGTGGCACAGATACGATGAAGGCTTGTAAAGATATTTCGCAATCATTTTTTATAAATAATAAAACGATTCCGCACCGAGACCGCGCGCATTTGAGCAGTAGAAACAAGAATATGCCGCGCCGATCGGCGCAGCCGGTGTAACGCGTGCCAGTCAGCGTTCAAAACGCGCGTGCGCCCAGAACCGAAACCAGAAGTATGGTTGAGGTATTAATGCCGACAGCTTGGTGCGCGCTGCAGCCGATTCAGCCGCTGGGCTCTATGGGAGTGTCCGCTCTTGTTGAATTTCTTTCGCTATGGTAAATGTTTAAAAGCCGACACGCTTCGCCGAGCATCAGATTGTCGATGACCGACGATTGTGCTAGCCGCTACTGTATCATTGCACTGTAAGCGCTTCTTTTTGCCGGGCACAAGTAACAAGCTTTCAGTTTTGTTAGCCGTGTGTTCCGGCTATCGCATACCTTGACAGGAGGGACACGGAGAACGCGCACTTCAAGCAGACGACGTGTTGAGCTTTCTGGACTCCACAGTTGGGTCGAAGGCATCAGTGCAAACCCACATCTCCTAGTTTTTTGGCTTAATAAAGCGCGTTCTTTTTTGGAACGATTATTCCTTAATTTAATGTTCTTGCTTTTGACCTTGATTCGTTATTATGGACCACTCACACTATGGAAGATTTTTCTGGGGAACGAAGGCGTTCATGTGAACGAGACATGACTGTAATGATTGTGGAAAACTGCAGAGTTGGAGGATATCCACCGATATGCCTCTGCATTGTTGATTACAAATATTTGCCAAAATATTTGCTAATCATATACAGACTGTCGTACGTAAACTAGTTTGAGATCATCTGACTTGTGGCATCAGATGGAGATCTCTACAGGCTGACAATCATATTTCATGGTCGCTACTTCAATGTGTAACAGAAGACTCAAGCGTGGTGGTGATGATACAAATTGATTTGCCTAAATCATTGGTACAGTACACCATCACGTTCACTAACACCGGGCACAACCGCAAGTACACTCTTCTCGTGCCAAGGACAACTAGTTCTTTGCGATAATCGCCTTATGTTGATGATGAATTACTAGAGACCGGATTTTAGGCAAATGCCTTTTTTGTTCCTTGCCCTCCTATCGCCCCACTTTGATATATGAGCACGAATTAAAGGTTAATAAGGATTTTTATAGTGTTTTTATACTGCCTATAAATGCCTATTATGCCGTTTGTGCCTAAATGTCTATAAATGCCTATTTTCAATATCGGCGCCTATATGAACACTATTTAGCCTCAAGTTTCGCTTTCGAGTGCAGTTAGAGACCGTTATTCATATTACAGGGCAACATTGACTGTTCGGAACTCTATGAGGTTCAACCTAGTCCATTAGTTCGACCAACTCCCGGAAAACAACTGCTGGCAGCATTGAAATGGGACGCGCCGGCCAGCATACGCCGCCGCGCTGACATTGCGCGAGTGGATGGCGACTGCGAAACCGCGGAGAGCCGTCAGGGGAAAGGAGGGTGAAGAGCAAAGGAAGAAATAAAGATGTGATGTGCACGCGGCTTTTGCTTTGTTTGTAATTTACTTTTTAAGGTGTTCACCACCGTCGGGCGTTCCTTCTCAACGTACGAGATCTCAGTGACAAGAGGCACAATTTGAATCCAAAAATCTGGAGAAGGTGGTAGTTTGCTATTGTTTCCACAATCTTGAAAGCCATTCTTAGACTACGTTCCGAGTGCTCTCCAAACAGATTTCTTGAAACATGTGCACTTCAAATGGGCGGAAGTGTATTTGACAGTGTTGGGACGTCTTGCCTGTACAATTCGGATAATGTCATTGTATATGAGGAAATTGCCAAGAGTTGTACCTAACAGTCCTCACGTAAGAACATGCTAATTTCTTAATAAATCGTAGTCGCTCTTGCATTTGAAATTATTTGTCTGTTTTTGTTGTGTCTTAATTTAATTTCGTCAGGCAGACATAAAGTATTGCTTTTTTTAATCAGTATTAATTCCCAGCTTTCAAGTATTCCTTTTCATGCCTGTTTCGCTATATGCGACGCTCGAGTACAGTGGCCATTGAACAGGAATATTAGCAGTGTGCTTATTTAATTAAGCCGAGTTGGAGGATATCAACAATTTCCATGGAAATTTCTATAGAAATTAACAATTTTTATGGGACAATTGCACGGCTGTGTTCAGCTGTTGGCGCCTTTGTGCCATCGTAGACAATAACATTTCTTGTTTTCCTATCGTAGATATAGGCCGCCTTTGTGCCGTCGTAGACAATAACATTTCTCGTTTTCCTATCGTAGATATAGGCCGCCTTTGTGCCGTCGTAGACAATAACATTTCTTGTTTTCCTATCGTAGATATAGGCCGTACACGTCTTCGTTTGAAATTATTTGCATTTATGTAAAAATTTATTGTGCCTATATTTACAACGTTGGAGGCCTAAAACGTTGTTTTACCTGCCTATATTTGGCGCCTAAAACGCGCTTTTTTAATGCCTAAAGATCCGGCCTCTAATGATTACATTCATACTATACCACATACTCACAATGAGGTATCGGCCAGGAAGCGTGTACTCATGTTGATTATGATGACTTCCATACAATTAAAGATACTCACAAGATATTCACAAGTTGGCGAAGAAGCAGGTACGAAATACGGTGCCAACTTCAACTAACTCTTTGAGATTATCACACCGTGTTGGTTATGATTAGGATTTTTATACTATTGCATGTACCTTAAGCGAAGTATCGGCCAAGAAGTGTGTCGTAGTGTTGATTGTGATGATTTCCATACAAGGCACACGCCAACAAGCTATTTTAGTTGATTGCCGGCTGTTGATGGTGATTATGTTTTCCACAAGGGGGCCTGGTCATAGAATGGCTCTTACATTTAAAATAAATAAGAATAAGTGAATAAATGCAACCATATATAATACTTGTAACGTTGCGCAGAATGGTTACGCGAGACCACCTGCGCGCGCCATTTTCCTTTATGACTAAGACGCCGGGATAAAATTGACAAATTCATACTAGTTCAGTACCCGGTTCACAAATGCTTCGCTTCATACCGATTCCAACGTGGGCTTTGGATTTGCATATATTTTCCGTCGCAAATTAACAAAATTTGTTAAAGCGAACATTTATAGCTTACCTATAAATAACCCTCCGGCTTTTCGCGTTCTGTGGCGCTTGTTTGTTGCCACATGAAAATCAGCAAGAATTCACCACGCAACATCTGCATCTACCAGTTTCGCCCGCAAGGCGAAGCATCGATGGCGATAGCAAATTAGTAGACAGCTATACGAGGTAAGGATATATAGTAGTTTTATCGGCAGTATAAACTTGGAACTATTCGCTTACTAGCTGAATTAACAAGCATGGTGTCAGCGCGCACAGGCAAACATGAATACATCGCACTCGATGACCGCGGACACTCGCTGTTCAAAACGCTGGCGTGAGGAAGCGGGGGCAGCAGCTGCGAGCAAGTGACCTTCGCGCTGTGGATAGCTTCAACGCAAACTGATCGACGAGAACACCGCACGCACAAAGGTGTGAACCGCCTGCCGATCGCTTTCAAGATAAAGTGCGCGTGACCGCGTGCATGGCCGTGCAATGTTCGCAGTTGGTGTCCGACTAGAACGCCAACCCTCCCTCTTTGGAAATCCCTGCATGCTATTTGGGCAATCTGTTAAGATTGTCAGCGATTCCCTTGATTTCCTTTCCTCTTGGGTAGCGAGTGCGATGGCACCTTGCTCCGCTTCCATGATGCAGCCGGGGTGTCTCGACACGCTAGAGGTTATTGTTCCTCTGTAAAACAGAATGCTACTGTCCTCACAGGGATCAGACCAAAATGCCTGTTTATCAGTGAAGAAATCAACTTCGAAGAAACGGTGTGCAGATTGAGAAAGACTTCGATATGCTGCAAAGTGTGGCATCCAGTGTGAGCAGATGCTTCAGGAGAAACGCGAAGTTGAGCGTCGTAGAATGTCCCAGGGGATAAGTTACATCATTGCGCGCTGGATTCTTGAGTTCTTTGTGCTCAAGTTCGCTTGAGTTCTTTGTGCTGGACCTGGCAGGGCAATTCGCTGAAGCTTCGAATGGACAGCGTATGAAATTGAAAGTGACATAACACATACCTTGATAAGAAACGTGAGTAAACTACGAAACAATATTTATAAACCATAACGAAGCTTCTCTTCACTTAGACTCCAACAAATAAATTGTATCAGTATAATTTATTTCCTTGTTAATTTGTTTTGCGAACAAACATATCACTGTTTTTGTGTTTGCCTGAGCGAGCACGTGGTATACAGGGATAAAACTAAAAAAATTGTCTTCATGGCATTCCTCCCAATCGCATTATTAATACGTGAAAGTTTTGGTATAAGGAACTTTACCAATACTTGAAACAGAAAGCTCTAAACTTTCGGCTTTCCCTATTTTTTAGACGTCTACGAGGGTGGTTTCGAAGTAGCTAGCCATAAAACGCTCTTCGTTCCTATATACATGCTGTAAATGACCATTTTATTATTACATACTGGCCAATCACTACAAATATCAAAGGATATTTCTTCGGACTTCTTCAAAGGACTTGGAACATCGCGTTCGCCGGTAACAGAGACAAAGGAGCAAGTTACCTACGACGAGACGAAACTCATTCTGGAAAGCCTATGCCTGTGTCGCTGAGAGTACATTGAACTCGTCTGTCCGCATTTTATAAGGCACTTTTGACGCCACAGATGCATGCAACGATATTAAAGGGAAGGTCCAGCTACCGGCGATGGAAACCTCACACGACAAGACGTGCCTACGACAAAAAAAAAACACGAACGAAAAACTTATATTAGAAAAACAAACCGACGGACGAGGCCGTTGACATTGCTACGTAAGCATCCACACGGCTCAGTGGAAGTTATTTTTATGGAAAAAATCGGTCTTTTTGGAAGGTGGAAAATTGAGCGAAGTTCTCACGCGCGAGTGAACACAAGTATTCCTGTTTCGAGATGTGTTCTTTCGGGTATTGGCCCGGGCACACCAAAAGCAGATTTCACACATCTGGCACTCAAATATATTCTTGAGAGCAACGCTCCTTCTCTCCGTTCCATTTAGTTTGCACGAAAACAAAAACTAGAAATGCCGCACCTAGGAACTAAATTTGTTGTTTGGTTCAGGCAACAAATCTTTATTTGGAAGTCAACGGAGAATCGTTTATCAGTTTAAAGGTATACAGGCTATCATTGGAGACTAGGAGTCGAGGAAGGAAGCAAGCGGCTTTGATTTGCTGCGCTGTCTCAGTGAACTAAACTCTCTGTGCACCAGAAACTATGTAGTAAATTCACTGTTGACACAGAAAAATGCATCACTTGTGATTGAGGGGAGTGGTTCGGAAAATTGCTGTTTAGATTCGAAGTCCTGATTGTCCGCGAGAACGAATCTCCTTTGTATTTAGCGGGTGCGTTAATAAAGCCATAACCAGCATCATTTGGAATAACTAATTTATGCTGGATTTCCTGCATCTTTAAGTGCGGCTCTCTGGTTTGAGCTTCTCGAATGGTCTTTCTTTTTTTTTTTCAACCAATTCCTTTTGCAGAATAAAATACTGCACATCAGCATTACTCTGAATTAGTGCGTCCCAGTACGCAGCAAAAATATTTCTGCACGGGCAGTACTATACCTTAGAGTGCAGAATATATCCATGCAATAACGCTGAAGTTGTCATCTTCTTTAAAAAGTTTGGGAGTATGAAATCTGTCCTCTTTATCTACGGTGCAGCACGTAATTGTTGGTATGTTCCGTAATGATGTGCACAATGCCGGCACTGATGTTTCGCTTCCTTCAATACTGAAAACTCGTCATGAACTGAGCAGGAAGAGTTGATCGAACGGTATGAATATTACGCATTCGAGACATGTACCATTTGTTGAGTAATCTGATAATGTAGGATGTACGACCAGTTTTGTCGCCTAAAACAGCAGCACCGATTTGATGCATCGTAAAACAGCAGTATCGGACACACAATCTTCGGAGTTCCTGTTTGTAACCCTCGATTGATTAATTTGGATGCAACTTAAATGTTGGCAGCCGCGTTATCGCTGGCTTCTCCACAAGCGAATTTTTCACCACTCGAATTTTTCTTCAGATAAGAAGCTTTGTTTCTGAGAAACCCGTGTGGATTTTCTTCGTCGCTTCGTGCTAAATACGGGTGGATGTCAATTTTTTTTTTTACTTTTACAAACCTGCTAAAGTTATTCTCAGCTTTTGTCGCCCTTTTCATGTTTCACCCCATTACACGTTTCCAAAAGCTTTTTTCAACACTCTTTTTTTTTTCTTCAACACAACAGCGTGCGGCTCATGGCAAACGTCGTACTTATTCACGTGGCCAGACAACAGTGAAGTGTTAGATACCTGTGGTATAAAAATATTTTCTTAGGATGATTTGAGTAGAGACACAAAAAGACTGCAGCATCAAACATGCTATCATTTTTTAACCAAGAAATATCTATATGCAATCTGATCCATCCTTTAAAAATCGGAAGACACTTTGTCGAGACTACAAAACTGATCAACGTCATGCACAGCCGAAATACATAAAATGCGTGGCTTGTGCTAAAATGCGCCTTAAAAAACGTCAATTTTCATATTCGTATTCGTAGACGTGGCCTCTAACGTCGTCGCTCACGTAATACATTCTACTAGCCTATTCCTAGTAATCACCCTTTGCTTCGTAAGCTAATGTTAAACTTAATTTATCAACTTCGTTTCATCCAACATTGCACAGAATGCTTTAAGTCACTCTAAGCTACTGGCACACCCTGCCTTACACCCATAAACGATCCAACTAAACCTTCAGCAGTGATAGTGAAGGCTAATAGTAATACTCGCTTGATAAGTGAACCTACTTGAATATCAACTGACACAGTCGTTCTGCCCCCCCCCCCCCCCCTTTAATAAGGAAAAGTATGACTGCTCATTCAAAAAACGGTCTCGAAAATTCCGGACAAAAATTCCCTGCAAATGTGCGTCACATAGAAAGTTGCAAAGCGCCCCACTTTTTAACAAATTCTCCTTCACACCGAAACAATCTTCAAGTATACTATCTCAAAACAAATAAAATTTGTCGGCTTGGGCCCTTTCTTGTCTCCCAACTTTCTGCTGATACATGCAGGCAGCCATCTCCTAATATGTTCTTTTTCATTAGCACCTCAGCCTCATGTTGGACTGACCATGGTACACCCTCGCTTCCTCTTTTTTTCTTTTTTGCTTCTGAGGGAGAACCAATGGACATCACCAACTTGACTACATTGCAAAACCGACATTAAACGGTTATCAGTGAAGAAATCACGTAATTTTAGTCTGTTTTTAAACGCAGTGGTTGCTTTTCACATTTACTAAAGTTATTTTAAGGGCCGCAATATTTATTTGCCCATAAACCTCTAAATTCCCAGCTGAATAAATCTGCTTCATGTACTTGCATTCTCGTCTTTCACATATTGTGAAGAGAGAGAAAAACACCTGTCCTCCAGTTTGTACTTGCATTCTCGTAGCTGGCTGTCTGAGAGGCAGTCACATATCCTCTGCACTTCAGCCACGATGGCGGCCGTAAACAGTCGTGGCCCTTGGACGCCCAAGCTCCATATCTGTGAATCTGTCAAAAGAAAAAAAAAGAACATCGTAAGTGCGGCATCTTTCCAAATAGGCAATCACCACGTGGCCTGAAGCAAGTTACTACCCTGAAAGAAAATTTTCGCATCCGCTTTTTCACAGCGCTTTCTTAGCAACACTCATTGGACCAAGATGCTGCCAACCAAAGTGCGCCAGTAAACGTCGCGTAAAAAAATCGTCCAGCGCTTCGTGAAACTTATCTACCCACTGCACACCAGTCGACAAAGGTTGCAGTGATTGCTCCACTGCTATCAAAGCCAGATATGTGGCGGTCTTATCGCAGACAGTCAACACAACGACTCTAGGTCGCACCAAAACCTTAATTCATTCTTTAACACCAACGTTCGTGGATTCGACTCCCACCGAGTCAGGTGAGGAGACTCAACGTGGAGAATGCGTGCCATAAGGAAGGTCCATAGCGTCGGGCGTAGACAACAGGGAAGAGTGGCCCAGCTCTCCCACGTAGAAGAAAGGGCTAAGGGTGGTGGTGGTTGCGTATAGCGTGATTAAAGTGCCTGAGGGTAGTCCTAGTATACGTGTGGAGTGTTCATTATTGCGTAAGGGGCCAACGGACAAAGACGAGCGAAGAACAGAGGACGAGCGTATAACAGTGTCGTCCCGTGTTCTTCCCGCGTTCTTGACCGTTCGCGCTTTTCGCAATAAGTAACGCTCCCTGACGCACCGAATCCGCCATTTTAACTTGTGGCGGGTGCGTGGGTCTTGGCCTGTGACATACTTTACGTAGACACTGCCCACACGCCAGAGTAAACAACCTCGGCAATAGTCTAACCCAACCCTCTACGGTAGTTTATAGGCTATGGCGTTGTGCTGCTGAGTTCGCGAGTTTGATCCCCGCGGGACGCAAAAACGCCTGCATACTTAGATTGACGTGCACGGTAAAGATCCTCAGGTGGTCAAAATAACGTGTTGTCCTCCGCAACGGTGTGCCTTCTCATAATCACATAGGGCTTTTCGAACGAGATTTAATTTTTACTCTGGCTTACAGATTTGCCCTCAATTTACTTAATACTTCCATAATCTGTAGCTTGCTTAAAACAAGAACAGCACACAAGCTCGTTCTTCAAAATTCGAACTTTTTACATCTTTACAGGTAGGCCTACTTTCTGCTTTTTGCGAATGCCTCAGCTCGTCTGACCTGAAACCGTAACTTTTTTAGGGGCGAAGCTCCTTATAGCGGCACCCGTTCGTCCCCGTCGTAGTAGGTAGCCACGTCTAGTTTTATGAATTGCTCAATAGATGGCGTTGTGTGTCCGTATATGTATGTATACCCATATATACATATATATGTATACGTATAGTATAACCGGAAGCCGACTTCCGCTTCCGGTTCCACTTCCGGTTCCGGTTCCGGAAGCCAGCTTCCGGCTTCCGGAGAACGCTTCCGGCGTCTTATAAAAAAAAAATTCCGAAAGTTGTGTCCGTAGCGCGGAATCGAACCAGGGACCCCTCGCTTCCGAACGCGCGGCGCTAACCACTACGCCACGAAGCGCACATAGACACACGCACCACGATGGCAATAAATACCCAACATTAACGAAAGGCCGCGTTTCTAGCGCGTTTCTAACGCGTTTGTGCTAGCGCGTTACGGCCCGTGTAAGAAGCTGGTGTAAGACGCTGTGGCCTCTCCGCCTTACCTTCAACGCGTTTCGAACGCGCTGCCCAAGGCGGTGGCAAGTCAAGTTCAAGTCGAGGAGCGTTTATGAATACGGGGGTATACTCTCTCAGCAGTCATGTGATGGCGTCGGCAAACGCGGTGCACGTTCCGGCATGTGTAAATGGCTGCGTAAGACGCTGTGGCCGCTCCCCCTTACTAGAGAGTACTGCACGTTTCTAACGCGTTTGTGCTAGCGTCCCCTTAAGCGGGAGATCCGATGATTCCCTCCAGAGCTTCGCCCACTCATCATCATTCACCCCGTGGATATGCTGTGATTTTTTTATCTCGCGCGGAAACATATATAAGTTGTTCCGACCCGGAGAGGAAACAGAGAGTTAACGGAATATCAAGACAAGGGCACATGGGTTTCTGAATAAAAGTGCTTTCCAACTTGCTCATTGTTCTTTCTTTTTTTTTTTTGCTTGGTCACAACAGCTCTGCTCTATTGAATTCCATCAGTGAATTACCCTCTGTAACGGTGTTTCTGCTTCTGCTGATTTGTCTGGTAAGTGGGGAAAAGTGCTGTCTCAGCTCGACGTTTTCAATGTCAGACGGCATCGCAATTGAGCTATACCCTTCGGTCCCTTCCTGTTTCCCATCTGGAACTGATGCGAAATTGCATTTCCGTCTCTCCTACCATGTCTGCAACTAGAGAAGCATGCCATCCGGTATGTCATTATCAAGGACAGAAGAACATCACAGTTTCAGCAATGCCTTCTGATCCGCCATTTTGCCGCAGCCGTCTGTATTTTCTTAACAATTGTTCTGCTTATGCGCGATGCAGTTTCTTGAAGGTTAAATGGAGGTGACTGTTTATTATGCTATCCACTAATGACATTTCCGCGACCGGCAGTCTCGGTGGGAGGCAAGCCTAAGTGGAGCCAATAATTCTTAGGGTGTGTCGTCGCTGGTTTTTTGTGCAGTTATTCTTTGCCACGCGCTGACTGATTCTTCATCCACGGGTCACACAAATCACTCCGACTTTTCGGTGTTTTGGTGCCCCCTATAGTAGCAGCCTGGTAACTACGGTGATTTATGGGGTCAATAAACACGACATTGCAATCGTCGTTTTCCCGTAGAGACTTCGATTTCTATTTTCCTGCTCCTCCAGTAACTTCAGTATTCGACCCGTGTAGCTGTCGCTGACCATCTTTCATGAGGTTGACAGTTACGATCCTCTTAGCAATGTTGTTATTTTCCGGGTCATAGCACTTTGATATAGCCCGGCGACTTCGCAAAGAGCGTCTGTAATCATAACGGTGCTTCTCCTCAACGCCAGCGGTACAAGTACCATGTTTCTGGTAAGAGATGCTGACCCCTTCTATTCTGACAGACAGTGGAAAACAAGAAAACTCGTTTCATATACCTGTAACAGATGGTGTTGACACACAGAAACATTAACGCGGAAAAGGTCATTCCTTCCTAATATGGTTCTAACCTACTTCTCCAGTTATTGCCTCTCCTCACACACCAAAGCTTATATTAAGCCTGCTGGACGTGTAACACTTTTAATGGAATTTTTGGCAATATCTTAAATTATAGAAGCATAGAAAATGTATTCTTCCATTTTACTAAACGGCACACTACCAGAAGCGTCTGAGTAACCCCTGCTACAAGGTTTTATGCTGGAACCATGATAAATTGCTTTGCTCCCTTGCTATATGCCTCAATGGGTAAAGGTTACAGTATTGCCTTTGTTTTAGAAGTGCACAAAAAAATCCAAAATGTGCACCTGTGATAAAGGTTGCGACATTAGGAGTTGAACTCGCATAACACAATATCTTCACCGTGTATTTGCGGGGCGCAGATCGATACAGTGCCCGAAATTGTGAACCAAAATTTGACTGTTCAGTGGATGAGGCATAACAACACAAATGACAACGACAGCGACGAGCATGGTCGATGTCAACGCTCGAGTCCATGCGCTACGCTGCAGCAACAGTCGGTGGTGTCTTAGTCACTTGGAGAACCTACCACTCGCGCTTCTGAGCGCGATTACACGGGTTCGATCCCTTTCACGGCGGTCGCATTTTGATGGGGGCTGATTGGCAAAAACGCACGTGCACGGATCATTTGATGCACGTTGAAGAACCCCAGGTGGGTTAAATTTATAGCGATCCCACTACTACGACGTCTCTCGTAACCCACTGTGCAGTTTCCGGCAGTTAAAGAAATCAAGGGGCACTTAGTTATCCCTACGTGGACGAATGTTAACGCATTCCGAGCACCGCGCGATGCTTAGACATTATGCCACAACGCAACGCCACGTGTTTGACTCACACCAAAGGTCCAGGGTTCAGCTCCCAACAAAGGTCGTGGGTTTTAATTATCTCTACCTTAATCCACTGTGCCTTAATTACATTCGCCTTAATTAAAACCAAAGGTTGTAGGTGCGACTCTCAGGAAAGGTCGTGGGTTTGAGTGCAATAATTACCTATATCTTAATTACCTGTACCTTAATTACCTTCGTGTTAATTAACACCAACGTTCGTGGATTCGACTCCCACCGAAGGTGGTGGCTTCTAGAGTCCTGACTAACTTTATTATTTACCTGTGCTTTAATTAACTTTGCCCTAATTAACGCCAAAGATCGTGGGTTCGAGTGGCTTAACTCTGTCTTAATCAACTGTACCTTAATTAACTTCGCCTTAATTGACACCAAAGGTCGTGGCTTTGACTCCCACCAAAGGTCGAGGGATCGTAGCCTTTCTGTACCATCATTTGGCCACGCCGCCAACGCCGGATTTTCCACCTCATGTGCCATTTACTGCTTTCGCATCAGTACAATTATTTTTGGAACGTACCACAGCGTTCGCGACGGGTCTATAATCTGATGATGACGGAAACATCTGGCTGTCATTGTGACACCCACGTTCGTGAATGTTCCCAGGCGTCAAAAGTTGCTTCTACAAGAGCAATGAGAAGAAACGAGTGATATGCGTACTTCGGTGAAAGCGATCACTGAACGAGAAGTAAAACAACAGGCGCTACAATGTTGACTCAAGCGAATGCTTCAAACCATGGTTACTAAGCTTGTCTGTGTTTTCGACCTTGATGTAGCAAGGAAATACGCACAGAAGCGAGACTCGATTCAGGGTCAACGCTACCGTGATCGCGATCTGTTGCACAGAAGCGAGATAACGAACTTTCATCGCGGAACGTCTGCGCGGCTCACATCTCCGTTTACCGGCTTCTTGCTTGCTTACATCGACTGCATCCTTTATTACAACAACGTTGTGTTCCGGGCCGAGTAAATACAGCCGCTACCCCCCAGAATGCCCGGTCAGAGTGAAAACAATAAGTGCAGCAGGGCGTGCTCATTAATCTAGCAGCTAGCCATCAACATCGTGCAATATGTCGTCATCATTCGCAGCTCTCCACTTAGCTCCGTGCTGAGGCAACGTTCGCTGGCTTTATATACGGGCGGGGATTTTTGGCGCGAACAGCGAGGGCCTCAATCGGCAGCGAATACAAAACAAACGTTGAATGTTGTTCATTTGCGAATTGATTGCAGAGTCAACGACCTGGCAATTCAGGAGAGGATATAAATCATTTACGCCCACATCTACGGCCGTCAAACATTTTTCGCCAGAACACTTGCACTATTTCAATCGTACGCCCTTTAATCTATAAGTTCTTTTCTACCATCACTGAGGCTTTATATATATATATATATATATATATATATATATATATATATATATATAATTCATTATACACTTGACTGCATTCTGTTTATCAAGTTCATCTGTCGCGTATGTGTTTTATCACATGTGCTTGCTAGTTTTTTTTTTTCTTGAATAGGTTTCTGTTATATTTTTCAGGTTCTTCTAGGTTACCTTAAATTGTACGCATATCATGAATCTGTCATGCTGTACCTAATTCTGTTGTTTTAGCCGAGCAAAAACTTTTGCAACAGCACTCTTTTAATTAAATATCCTTATTTATATTTGCTTTCTTGTTCGCAACTCCTGCCATTGTACTTGCCCTTCCTGTTATAAATACATGAGGGACTGACAGTATGTGAAATAAATAAAGTATTAACAACGAAAGCCTATGGTGACCTGCTTATTCGGAATCCGCAAGTTGAATTGTGCTTTTGTTTTCTTCTCGCCATTTATAAATTGTATTTCTATATACAGTGGACTCTAGGAGCAGAACTTTCCATCGTATTACTTCAGTAAAATTTAAGCACATTACCGACAGAAAATCCAAGTATTTTTCTCTTACGCGTGGTTTCCTTTGCATAACCTCTACACTTTGCAAAATGTTCCGCGCTCCTCCTGTTTCTTCCAAATCTTACATGTGTGTGTGTGTTTCCAGCACTAGCATGTGTTCAAAGCAGCATGGCAAATAACCTGTCATGCGTAAATCATTGTGCTCCGGTTGCTGAACTTACTTCGCAAGGTGGTGGCCAAATACGCGAGAGAATTTGTTTGAAGAAACCTGTGGCTCTTTCCCCAGGTCTCTTTGTTTGTGATCAACCAGAAGAAACGCAATCAATCTAGTTTCTTTTCTTAGACAACTGCATTCAAAGCGTATCTTTATTTTATTACAAGTACTGCATTAATATTAACCAGTCGCAGTAAGATGTAAAGCTGCGCGAGTTGGAATTGATGCATTCTTTGAATGAGCGCGGAAAACGAAGGCAACACAAAAAGGACCTCGTCCTCTGTCCTTGCTTTTTGCGTTTTTGTCGTTTTCCGCGCTGATCCAAAGGATGTATTATTAACTAGAATTTCCCGTTTTGTGTGTAGTTTGCGTGCCGTGTATGCTACGTCCCACGCTTGAGCAAGACTGCTTATCAATATTTCACGTCCTGCTAATAGTCACCGCATTTCAGAGCAGTGTAAACACAGACACAGAAGACAGGTAATATACAATGCCGTCCAGATTTTTCTCACAGGTTCCTCGACCGGGCACGGCCGTAATATATTGTTCACAAATCACAAATGAAAATTTATGTGCGTTTATTTTTTTTTTCTTTTCACTGGTCTATGTTTTCTGGTCTATGTTTTCTGGTTTATGGTCTATGTTTCTAACATATGGGGCAGAAACTTGGAGGTTTACAAAGAAGCTCGAGAACAAGTTAAGGACCACACAAAGAGCGATGCAACGAAAAATCTTAGGACTAACGTTAAGAGATAGGAAGAGAGCGGTGTGGATCAGAGAACAAGCGGGGTTAGCCGATATTCTAGTTGACATTAAGCGGAAGAAATGGAGCTGGGCAGGCCATGTAATGCGTAGGATAGATAACCGGTGGATTATTAGGGTTACAGAATGGATACCAACAGAAGCGAAGCGCAGTCGAGGTCGGCAGAAAACCAGATGGAATGATGAAGTTAGGACATTTGCAGGTGCAAGTTGGCGTCATAATATATTGCACGCGGGAGTGCCAAACACAAACATATGAAGACAGTGTGCTGTGCGGTGGCGAAGAGGACAACGACTCTTGGCCAATACCCATGAGTGGGTATGTACTTTAAGGTCGTCATCATCATCATCGACACCGATTGGTGAACTTCGACAGTGGCGCCTCAAAAAGCGTGGCTCGAAGGAGCGTGGCCCGTGGCGTGAGCAGTGCGCGAGGTTCGGCGTTTGATGGCGGAGCTTCCTCGCTGGGCGTCCGGCCCGTAGGAGCTATCGCGACCCGCGCCGCTACGTCTGCACCACAATCAATGCTGTCACCAGCTGAGGGGCCACCTCGTCCAGTTCTTCCGCTGGGCAACTGGTCCAGGAGGGCTGGCGGTCCTGAGCCTGGCTGATCGAGCGTTCGGGTGAGCGGTCACAGGGCTACCTCGTCCAGTTCTTCCGCTGGCAACTGGTCCAGGAGGGCTGGCGGTCCTGAGCCTGGCTGATCGAGCGTTCGGGTGAGCGGTCACAGGGCTACCTCGTCCAGTTCTTTCGCTGGGCAACTGGTCCAGGAGGGCTGGCGGTCCTGAACCTTGCTGATCGAGCGTTCGGGTGAGCGGCCACAGGGCTACCTCGCCAGCTGTGGACGTGATCCAGTGGGCTGCTGCAGTGTGCTCCGGGGCGCAAACCCCGCCATCGGGTAACCGGGCACGCGGAGGCTCCGGTACATCGACTGTGCTGCAGGCCACCTGAGTTCCACGAGGCGATCCAACCCTGTTGTCCGACACTGCTGTCCGACACCGGCTCCTCGACGTCTCCGACATGGCGACGCCTGTTTCTACATGAACTGTAGGCAGACTGCATTTAACTAGCCTATATATATCTGCATGTCTTCTAGAGTGTATTTTGGGGAACTGTTACCTGTGTGCTGTTCAATGCATTACGTGTCCAATACAAGTCTGATGTGTGTTTGTGCTTCTGCGTGCTGCTTCTATCTCTTTCTGGAGTGATCCTGCACCCAATAACATCATAGTTGGAATACGCTAGCGCAAGACAGGGGTAACTGGAGATCGCAGGGAGAGGCCTTCGTCCTGCAGTGGACATAAAATATAGGCTGATGATGGTGTTTTCTAAAGAATATCAAAATTGGGGGTCTTTCTTTTTATTCTCGTAGAAGATGTTTCACCGTGCATGGGCTTGTTCTGTCTACTTTCTATGTTCCCGCTTTCTTTTTTCGCACCTTCGCACTGTCTGGAAAATACAGTCGTATTCACCCATTAAACTAAGGACGGCTGTAGCCGCGATGTACGGCGTGAGTAAAGAAGCGTGTGTAACATTTAGTCGTCTTTTTTTTACAATAAGACGTTTACAAATGCTAGAAAGAAATTGTTTAACTTTATAATGCATTATTGTGAAGGCATTTTGATGAGACGTGTTTAAAAAAAAAACAGCTACATTTTCGCCCGAAAGGCGAAGCGTCGATTCCCATAGCAAATTAGTAGACAGCTATGCGTATTAAGGATAGTAGCTTCCGTATAAACGCGGAAATGTTCGCTTACTAACTAAATTAAGGAAAATTTCGCTAACTAACTTAACAAGCATGGCGTCAGCGCGCACAGGCAAACGTGAACACATCACACTCGATGACCGCGGACACTCGCTGTCAAAACGCTGGCGCGAGGAAGCGCAGCATGAGCAGTGAGCGAAGTGACCTTCGTGCTGTCAATCTTGTTGTCTTGTTGTCTATGTCTATGTTGACACGGCCGTTGAAGCCTTCTGAATTTGTCCGCGGATTTGTACACGCGTCACTCCTGAAGCCCATATGCAAAGGTCGTCTACATATACGGAGAGCTGTACGGTTTGCGCTAACGAATCAGCGAGACCAACGAGCACCAGGTTGAATAGGGTAGGGCTAAGTACTCCGCCTTGCGGTACACCACGACTGGTATATCTAGACGGCGTGGGTCCGTCTTCAAACAAATAGCTGCGTATCCAGCGAAAGACGTGTCCACCAATTCCTGCAGCTTAGAATCCCTACGTCTTAGAAGGTTAAGGAGACGTATAAAAAATTCTAGAATGAAAAGCATACGTAGCATACCTGATTCAAGCAGGCTAGGTGACTATATGTCACAACTCCGTTTCAAAGGGGATGCCAATAAATTATCAGCATGATCATCATCCTCGTACAAGCATGAAATGACGCAAAAACGAAATACGAGGGGCGACGCTGCTTTGAAGTTCCCGCGCTCGCTGTGACGTCATCGATTTGCGGTGTCCGCTCCAATCTGGTTAATTTTTTATCGTTAAGGATTGACTACATCGTGCGCTAAAGACTGAACTTTGCAAATTTCGAGAACGTTACTGTCATTACTGTTCCGCAACTGCCAGAATACGCGAAAGCAATCCGGAATCTGTGACGTCACACTGGGGTTTTGGTGTTGGCGTTACGTCGAAGAACCTAAAAGTGGCCTACTGGCCTTCGTTTTCTTTTTAAATTATCGACCTATTACCACGAAACTTACAAAAATATACAATTTCGAAAGAACAGTTAATCAGTCTCAACTAAGTTTCTGTTTACTGTCTCTTTAACGTATCGAGAGAACGTCATACGTTAAAGAATATTAGTTTTGTGTACACGCCCTTTGTTCCTCCACCGCTCGGGCTGTCTATGGTGAATATGCGCATTGCTTAGTGTATTTAGTCCACTTTTTTTCCTGGACATCATCATTGAATAACAGCAAGACGCGATGCCCCTGCAGTGGACTTTCAGGCATGGGGTCACGTGGCGTGTTTTACCTTGTACGTCTATCAGCTCCCAGCTCACCGCTTCTGCTTTGCTTCGTCCACCGCCATTGTTCATCCTCTTGTTTATATGGCCGATGAAAGATTAACAATCACCATAACCGAATAAGCACTATCTTTGGCAACGTTCGCATGGACGTGCAAATTTATAAAAAGCTATTTATTGAGTCGTCTACGTACTGTCTATAGACGTCCAAAGGACTACATTTTCTTTTCGTATTAATTGCTGGAATATCTTGTTAGATATCGGTGGCAGTTATGCAAGGGTACATTCGGCTCGAATAGGTTCAACGGAAAGGGGAGAAAAGTAAGCGGAACCAACGTGTAAGGCTGAAGTGTTCATCAGTGGCAAAATTTTCTGAAAGTTTCTGATCAGCCACAGAGCCATGGAATCCGGGATGGTTTTGGACGCAATTCTTTTTGTTGTTGTTCCTGTGCAGTAATCTCCATCCTTGCAAGCCTTTTTACACACTGAGGCAGCGTTCTTGCTTTTTTTTTGCATTCATTTTCGTTTTCCATCTTTTGTCTTGCAAGAGTACTGCATAAGATATTTTGGGAGAGCTGGCCTTAAGAGGCTCACCTTCCAGTCTCGGGGTATTTAAAACCTTAAAAAAGATTGCTCCGTTTAGAGCGTACCTGTCCAAAAGCTTTTAAGAGGCAGGACTGAGCTTCAAATACGTTTTGTTGCGCGCGAAGAATAGCGTCTAACGGTCAATGAAATTGTGTGCGCGGGCTTTTTATTGAATAAATTTCACTAGAAAACAGTTGAGCTCTCATATCTTCTCGGGTCGTCGTTTCACGAAGAAGGAAACTGTGTACTCACAGCTACCCCGTGTTAGGTATATAGTATACTATATACCTAACACGGGGAATCTTTAAGTGGTTTTAAAAGGAAATTCAAGTGTTTTCATGTTTATTTTAGCTATACGCATGTACATATATATATATATATATATGTACATATGTATATATATATACGCGTATAGCTAAACTTAACATGAGAACCACTTAAATATATCAAACCTATGAAAAGATCACGTAAGGTTCACATAAATCACTTCTTTTAAAGTGGTCGTGAGCTCGACCTTCAGAGCATATAATACAGTGGATCGACCGGCCTGGAACCGCAAATATCTGAAACATCACGAAACGGAGAAAAAAAAAGTGAAGAGTTTTAGGTGCCAATAACAGAATACGATTACGAGGCACGCTGTATTGGAGGGCTCTGGATTGATTTTGACTCCCTGGGATTCTTTAACGCGCACCTACATCTAAGTACACGCGAGGGTTTCTGCTTTTCGCACCACTCAAAGTGCGGCCACCGCACATCACCAGACACGCACGAGAACGGTTCACACTCGTCCGCAACATCGTCTTAAACCCCTTCCCCTTAATTTGGCCCTTTACATGTTTTTGTTATTTCTTTTCTTCTTTTTTTTGATGTCTTACGTGACAAAACCACGATCTCCTTGGGAGGCACGCCGTAGTGCCGGACTGCGGGTTAATTTTGACCGCCTGGGGTTCTTTAACGTGCACCCGATTCATCGTACACGGCCGTTTTTGCATTTCGCCCCCATCGAAATGCGGCCGCCGCGGCCGGGATTCGATACCGCAACCTCCTGCTTAGCAGCGCAAGGCCCTAGCCACTAAGCCATTGCGGCTGGTTTCACGTGTTTCCAACAGGAAATGAAAGAATTAGCCGAAACGGCATGACGTCCGTGCAGTGCAAACGTGTTCTACGTCGGGGCCCTTTGCGCAGTCGCCGGTGAGATAATTAAAACGCATGGGCCGTCGCGCTGCTGCTTCCACATACTTTATGCACCCGCGCCTCAGCTTCCGCAGGTAATGTGCGGAAGCTGGGTCGATTGGAGCGCATGCGCGTTGCATCACGTGTTGCAAAACCACCAAGGCCACGTAGCGCTTCCTCGCCCCGGAACACTGGCGTGTAGTTTCATGCTCCATCCTAGCATTGCTTGCGTAATTCAGGTAGCGTGGACACGAAATAAGCAAAGCAGCACGAAAGCAATTACAAAAGAATAAAATGTTGCCTGTTAACTTCATTAGGCTAATTAGGCGACCCACTGCACCTCGAAACGCTGCGCAACCAACGTCCCTTCTAAGGACATTTTATCAACAAGAATTCCGAACAAGAGTAGACGCAACGGTTTGATTCCTTCGTGCCAACAAGCTTTCGAAATTCAGCGGACTCGGGGAACATAGAAAAGCTTGCGCCACTCGCTATGCAGTATAAGCTGAGCGAGCCGCCATGAAGCGTCTACTAATTCGCCTCATTAACCAAGAGTGAGAGAAACGAAGAGGGAAAGGTAGGAGGAAGTAATGGCAATGTTTCTTGCGCCTAGTTGATGCTATCACGTTTCACATCGGCTAAATTGTATTGCGTCACTTTGGCCAACGCTGTCCGGAGAAGGTAAGCCGCTGTACGGAGTAACACATTTGGCTTCCTTAATTAAGAGGAAGCTTTAGCTCTGGACCAGCGCCGATTTCCCTGTTCAAATACATGTAGGCATTAGTCAATCGCTGGTCCAATTTGAATTGAATTTGTTGGATCTGACAGAGAAAGGCGAATTCGAGCAGTAGTAGAGCGCCTAATTTCAAAATTGATACCTCGAAAAAGAAATTGCCGAAAATGGACGAGGTAAAAAATATATAGGACTAAATTTACAAATCCGTAACTTTGTGCTTCAATGCATAAAACAGCGTTTTCCACAAAAAGTTAACTGAAACGCCCATGCATTTCGTCGGACACTGAAAATTAATATGTCGAAACTGGTTCAGTCCTGAGAATTCGTTCCAAGTGTATACGCCTTGCGAACTGAGCGGCTATACTTCGTAGATTGAAAAATGTGCCGTAAAATAATTATTTAAAAAGGTAATTAGTGTTTTATATTAATTGTTCAATTGTGCGTTTTGATTTCACGTAGAGGTAATGGCCATGCACCTCATCGAGTAGTTTAGATCAAGGATTCTTATTGTGCTATCTGCCACAGGCAATTTTTTTAATTTGGTGCAGCTAAAATAAAACACCCCGTATGTCCTAATACGTGCAGTGTGCAAAACTGTGACGTAATTTTTAATAGCTCAGTCAGAAAGTTACAACTTCATACTATAGCTTTTTTTTACATTTAGAATGTTCAAGAGATTCTTTAAAAAATTGGTGGTGGAAATTGAGTAATTGCTTGCAACGGTTACCATATTTTACCTGCTTCCTTTAAATGGAATTAACGTCATCAAAATCGGTGCTGTGATTGTCAAAAACAGAAAAAAAAATTCGTTTGGAAGTATTCAGATGCGAGCTCCCAAGTTAAAGCTTCCTCTTAAGGGGGCAGGTTTGTCTCATGACTGGTGATCCCACTTTAAATGGAAAATGTTCAATCGCTTATTGAGTACAAATGAAGCTTTTTTTTAGTGACTTTGTCTGGCAAGTAAACAAGATCATAGCCTGGACAGATGACACAAAAAAAAACCTGAAATAATCTTTATGGGCTATATACTACTCTCAAGCTCTCAAGTCAGATATTTACGTGCGCACCTGCTGGTCAGAATTATTACACAGTTTTCAACGTCGCCTTCTCTCATCGCAGGTGAAGTTCGGAATCGCTGTGGTGTACAGTGAAACGGAAATTCGGAGGTTTTCCGTTCCAAAACCACGATATGATTATGAGGCCCACCGTACGGGGAGAGTCCGGATTGATTTCGACCCCCTAGAATTATTCAATGTGCACCAAAATGTAAGTAATCGAGCGTTCTTGAATTTAACCAAGATCGAAATATGGTCGCCGCGGCAGTGACCGAACACGTGACCTCAAGCTCAGCAGCGCAACGTCATAGCCACTAGGCTACGGTGGCGGGTCAGTAAATTTCTTCTACAATCTAATTTAGGAGTGTTAGCCGTGACACAAGTCCGAATCCTAAACGGTCTAAACTTTCTTTTGTTTTTCTTTTTTTTTGCTGCATATGCTGTTAATTCGGTGTTGCATCACAGCTTCGACACTCTCAAGAGTTTTCACTTTTGAAAAGGTCGCTTGAGGTCTCTCCGCTGGTAGGGAAGCAAAGTGATGGTCGGGGATCCTTGACAGATGACGAATGTGCGCTCTGAAGGAGTCGGCAGCTACGTGTGTCTGGATCGTATGGCCTCTCGCGATGGCTATTGTTGCTGGTGTTGAGGTGCACCGAGGCAGCCCTAAACACGTGCGTAGGGCTTGACCTTCTATGCTCTCAAGAGCGCGAATGTTCGTCTTGCATGTATTTGGCAAAACTGGCAGACTGTAACGAAGGAGTGCCAGGAACAGTACCCTGTACAGCTGTAGCATAGAATGGACAGGTGCACCCCAGTTTTTCCCGCAGAGAAATTTAAATACCTGAGCAATAGCGAATAACTTCTTCTTCAGGTAGACGCAGTGAGGGGTCCACGAGAGGTTACGGTCGATGATGACACCCAGAAAGCGATTCGTCTTAACATAGGACACAGCTTGACCGTTGATTGAAACTGGATACAGTGACATTTGTTTGCGCGTAAAGCCAACCAATGCGCACTTTTCTGTAGACACACTGAGGCCTTGTTCTCGTAGATAAGACGCCGTCATGGTTGCCGCCCGCTGAAGCCTGGCCCGCACCTGAGGCCGAGTTACTGCAGAGGCCCAGATGCAAATGTCGTCGGCGTATATAGAGACATGAACTGTCCGCGGTAAATACTCCACAAGTCCTACCAAGACGAGGTTGAACATTACAGGGCTCAGCACTCCACCCTGCGGCACACCACGGCAGATGTAATGTTCCGAAGTTGGGCCGTCTTCAGTCTGTAAGAAAAAGCACCTCTCGGTCAAATAGTCCCGAATCTATTGATACATCCGGCCACCAACTCCCACAGCCTCAAGTGAATTCAGTATGGCCTCATGGGCGACGTTGTCGTATGCTCCTTTGACATCGAGAAAAAGTGCAACTGGTAGGCGCTTGAGGAGTTTCTGCTCTTGGACCCAGGTAACGAGGTCAATAACATTGTCGATGGACGAGCGACCTTGACGAAAGCCAGCCATAGCATCCGGATTGATGTTGAATCGCTCGAGGTACCATTCCAAGCGAGCAAGAAGCATTCTTTCCATCACTTTGCCGACGCAGCTCGAAAGCGCAATTTTCCAGGAAAGCGGAGACTTTCCAGGTTTCAGAATGGGGATCAAGCGGCTCGATTTCCATTGTGTAGGAACAACACCGTTTCGCCAAGACTCATTGTAGTAGTTGAGCAGCGCACTACGTGCGTCATGTCCGAGGTGGCATAGGGCAGTGTACGCGATTAGCGCCCATCAAGAGTGTATACCGTTATCTTTTACACCGGCGTCGAAGCCTTCATTTCCCCTGTGGTGCATGCGACAGCCTCAAGTGAATTTTGCTATTCCCGGAATCACCAAAGAAGGCCAATCATCCATCGCTGGCTCTGAAGCAACTGACGCTCCTATTAATGCACCAGACATATCCTGACTACATACATATATATACCGACGGCTCGACCTCACCTACCAGCTCAACTGCCGCATTCGTCGTTCCAGCCAAGCAAGTTGCAGTTAAATTCAAATTGCCACATATGACTACATCTACGTCGGCAGAACTTGCAGCCCTCCATGCAGCTGTGAGCTACGTCACCGAAGAGCCGGCACATAAATGGGTCATATTCTGTGACTCTAAGGCAGCCCTTCAAAGTATCAAGTCAGCCTTATATCACAGAACTTACGAGCAGATGGTATCCAACATCAGGGAAGTACATCACCATGCTCTGGAAACAGGGCACAGCATAGTCTTCCAGTGGATTCCTGCTCACTGTGGCATCATCGGCAACGACATTGCTGACAGGGCTGCCCGATCTGCCCACGAAGACACCCAGACGCGTACAATACCTTTGGCGAGGACGGACACTGCCAGGGAACTTCGTCTGCTTGCACGCAAAACGTCACAAGCTTTATGGAGTTCAAGTGCCTTCAATTGCCGATTATATAAGTTGGACCCCTTTTTACGGCTACAACTGCCATCTAGCCTGTCCCGCGGCGAAGCAACATTGCTGTGCCGCTTGTGGCTGGGAGTGGCGTTAACGAACGCTTACTCACATCCTATAGGAATGGCCGAGAGCCCGATGTGCGACTCCTGTATGTGCGAGGAAACCATCGAGCACCTATTGTGTATCTGTCCTCGCTACGACGTACAACGCCTCTCTCTCAGGACAACTTTAAACCGGCTGGACTCGAGACCGTTCTCTGAGTCAAAGATACTCAGACCGTGGCTACACCCGTCATTGGCACAAATAGCGTTGCGTGCATTAGTACAGTATTTGAAGTGCACCGGTTTAAGAGACCGCCTATAGTGTCTCTGTACATCGTCCCACGTGTACTAAGTGCTCATTCTCTCCCTATTTTTCTCTTTCTATTTCCCCTTTCCCTTACCCCTAGTGCAGGGTAGCAAACCGGATGCTCTTCTGGCTGACCTCCCTGCCTTTCCTCTCCTTGCTCTCTCTCTCTCTCAAGAGTTTTCAACTTCCTTAAATAATTTGAAAGCAAACAGCACTAAACTGTGCACAAAAATTGAGAATACACAGAAGAAGGTGATTAGCTTCTATATATGCAATATGCGAGAGCTCTGCTAACCCAGTTATATTTTGCATTGTTGAGATACCCGCCAACTACCTCTACCCATCGAAGAAAAGGCGTGTTTGCACGGACATAGAAGCACAAATTCCGTCGCAACCGCTCAAGAAGCGTTTTAGGACCTAAAGAAGGATATATGACAGGCCTTGCAGGTACCAAATGAAACCATAAAAGTGTCAGGGAAATTAAGACACAAGCGGTACGTCTGAAGAGTTACGCAAGCTGCTCGTCGTGCAGCTTTAAAAAAATGTGAAGAGCAGTTACGAACTAGGTAATTGGATGCACGTGTATGTTCCCCGTTTAGCAGGTTCACCGGGTTGCGCAGAAAGATGTGCAGTAGGAAGGAAAGCGCATCAGAATGGTGGGTGTGAGCCCAAACGTGAGTACTTAAAAAAGGAAAGCTTCTCTTGAGCAATGTGAGCACGATAGACGTTAAATTGCTGTTGTGTACACATGTTACAAACAGGGATAATGTGCCTCGGAAATTCTGGCCTACGTTTCCATAGTTGGGCCTTCCTTTGTCATAGACGGCCTGGGCAGATTAGCTTTAACGGTTTAGTAGGGTGACATCACGGGCGGTCGTTGTCGGCGGCGGCTAATTGTAGAGGAAGAGACTGAAATAAAATGAGCGCTGTTATTTGGTGTTTCTAGGCATAGCGTCTAAGGCGAGGGGAAAAGAGCGAGGGAGTGGGGAGGCGGCGGGGGGAAAAAAAGTCGCAGTTTCGCCCGAAAGGTGAAGCATCAATTGCGATAGAAAATTAGTGGAGAGCTATACGGAATAAGGATAGCAGTTTTATCGGCTGTATAAATTTGGACACATTCGCTTACTGACTGAATTAACAAAAAGCATGGTGTCAGCGCGCACGAGCAAAGGCTCGACGATCCTACTCGACGACCGCAGACAACCGCTGTCAAAACGCTGGCGCGAGCAAGTGCAGCAGCAGCGAACAAAGGTTCGTATGGTCTATCGCTTCAACGGAGACTGGGCGGCGAAAGCACAGCGCGTACAAAGCTATGAGCCGCCTCCAAATCGCTTTCAAGATCCGGTGCAGGCGACCGGAGGCAGCCGTGTAAAGTACAAGTGCGCAGTTGCGGGCAGAGTAGAAGCCGCACGCCCTCCTCCCGCGTTGCCTTCCCGCTTTCCTCCTTTCGCGTGCGAGACTGAGCCATTTCCCCTTGCGCCGTTGGTGCCGCAGCATGAAGTCGCCCCCCCCCCCCCATCTCTGCCTCCCTCCCATCCCCCCACAACCGTTCGCGCGACGGTCACGTTTTCTCTCCGCCGTATGTTCGCTCTCCGTGAAAGCACGCGTCCCTCGCGCGCTTACACTCACACATACGGCGCACAGCGACGATTTTATCGCCCTTCGACTTTATACGGCACCTCACGGCGATGACGACGGCATAAATCCGCTTGGACTTTCCATATAATTGCAATAAAATATTCAAAAAGAAGGACAGAAAGGGTGGCTTATGGAGGTTGTTGGGGGTAATTGAACGGAAACCATAGCTGTTATAGGCAGCGTGCGTTTGAGGTTTTAGAAGTCCGGTCAGCCAGTCAGCGCTGGAGCAACAGGACATGAGTTAAAAGAATTATCTGAGTAGTGCAGCCAGCAGTGCGCCGCCAAATTATTGAACGTATTGAGATGGCCACATGGAACCTGGGGCTAAGGATGGGGGGTGGGGGAGGGAGTGGTTTGGTATTACAAGGGACGTTAACTTCAGTAGTTCGGCGTCGGTGTCGTCGCGGCGGTATACAGAAAATTTTTTTCGATGAGGTATTGTCATTCTTGCTGAGTCATGCTCATGACTTTGACTTCTACTCCATGCTTTAGTGTTTCCTTCGCTTAGTGCCCATCCTTTAGTGTTTCCTTCACCGAAGCCATTCCAGTTGTTTTTTAGTGTTAATCTTCTTTCGCTGTTTCATTATAATTTAGGCGGCTGTTTCATGACCTACCTGACACGCATGTCATGACATTCATGTCCAGACCTATCATTTATAGTCCACATACACCGCAGAGAGCAGCTCTCTCAGCGACGATAGATCAACTGGACAAACGCCCAATAACATGACAAGAACATCCTCGGAAACTGGCCTTCACAAACAACGGCGCGAGCCGCCCTGAAGGCACTACTGCGTTACTTGAAAGACACCGGACTCAGTGACAAATTGTGACTGCACTGTGTTACGTAGGATGGAACGTTCACCCTATGCAACACGAGAACGCCTTCGCAAACTGCGTGCCCAAAGAAACAGTTCTGTTTTGGGTGCGTGTGTGATTTTCTTTTTTTTTCCTTCCTTTTTTTATTCTTTACTTTTACTTATTTTTCTCTTTCTCTCCTTTCGCATTCCTTTACCCCTCCGCCGGTACAGGGTAGCCCACCGGAGATAACCTCTGGTTAACCTCCCTGTCTTTCCTTTACCTTTTTTTCTCTCTCTCCCTACACTCTTGCCATACTATGCCAATTTTGGTACCTACCAAGTTAACGAAACGACCATGATAGCACCAAGACGTAGGCGGCTGTTTCATGACCGACGTGACAGGCATTCGTTAATTTTAAAAAATGGTTATTTGTTATGAAAGCAAACAAGAGTTACCTGCTATAAATGAAGAGAGCGTTCAATTGCTTGGTTCAAACAACGCTGCGGGTTACCGCCCGATGTTTCGTCGTCGGTTACGTAAATTTGAAGTCAGAAGTTTGCAATAAAAATAGATTGGAATCATCAGTCATCATCGTCAGCCTATATTTATATCCACTGCAGGACGAAGACCTCTCCCTTCGATCTCCAATTATCCAAGTCTTGCGTTAGCTGAAACAGGGGTGAGACAGATTGGAACAGTTTTATGTTAAAGGGTCCCTGAACTGTTCTTTTGACTCGCTTATATGTTTGCATGTTTTCTAACATTTACTATGTTGGTGCACGAACGCCTATACCAACAACGACGTCTGGACAGCCCGTCGTGTACGTTTTGTGGCTCCTGTGAGACACTTGAACATCTCGTTTTAGAGTGTCCCGCATTCGTTGCGCAGCGCGTATTGCTAATTAAGGAATGTAGATTTATTGGACTGCATTGTGCGACCCTTGACGATTGCCTGCTTCCAAGGGGGTGCGCTGCTCGACGTGACCAGGCCCATCGAGCCCTGCTAACATTTCTGAAGGATACTGACTTGACCTCCCGTTTATAGGACATTATTTGTGTTTTATAATCGTTCGTGGTTTCGTTAACAAAACTCAGTTTCAACTATTCTATTGCTGCATACTTGTGTCCAAACTCGGTGGAAGTAAGTTATTTGACAACTAACTATAAAAAAGGCAGCGTATCGGTAGAAAACCTTGGTCTTTCATTTTTTTTTTCTGGGAAAGAAAACAAGCATTCATAACGCGGAATTTCCTACCAAGTTTATTACATGTTCCCGTTGCACACTCACAGTCAAATGCGGCTTATACAGCTAGTGCCGTCTATATCCAGAGAAAAGTTCAAAAGAGAAAGAGAAAGGATGCATAGAAAGGCAGGGACGTTAACTAGAGGTGGTTCCAGTTCCAGCGTGGCTAACCTGCACAATTTGGCTTCGTTATTCAACGACAACATGGCGCAATGCACAACTTTAGCTCGGCAGCGCTGCCACTGTTAGCGTTCGACTGATAGATCAAGCGAGGGGATAAAATGAGAAAGAGTACGGATGGGGAAAGCGAGAAAAAAAATGGGGAGGACGCTTAAGCTTCGCTTTTAAGAGTGTAACGCGATTGCATTCAAAGATCCCTGACTGCTACTCATGGTTCCCGCCGACTGCAGCTTATGCAACCGTAATGATTACTGGCAAACACAAAGGAGGGCTTACTTCCGAAGAAAGGAAGCAGCGCCAAAGAAGGAGCTCGCGTGGCGCGATAGATGCTTCCAGTCGAAATGGATTTCCGTTTGCGAAGCTCGCTGATTTCGTCGCCCCTTCAAAGCTCTGCATTTGCGGGGCCTTTTTGATAAACACGGCGCCTTTGCCGTAAGCACTAAGCGATGCGAAGCAGTGTGCAGACCCACCATGTGCTGCAGGCGGAGAGCTTCATTAAGGAGCATGCGGCGTAATAACGAGTCATACGATGCAGCTCCCATTCGCCTCCGGTGCATTACTTTAAATAAACGACCATTCCTACCTCAAGGCCGTTGGGTTCTGCTATACCGTAAACATAAGGGTTCGTGTTTACAACACGTGTGCGGGTGACTTGAACGTTCTCATTACAGAAGCCTGCCATAAATTTTGCTCGCTTATGCACTATATTTCAACGGTATTCTCTATTTGGTGCGCCCGATATGAGGTGTACGTGATACATCGAACTTTACATAACGACCGTGGCCGTTCGTGGTGCTACGTGCTGGGCCGAGTCTGAAAGCCTTAAACTTGTGACTCTGAGCAATATCGTAAATATTGTCGACACTAACTCTTTCTTTTTAACCACTCGTAGGCTGCCGAGATTTAAAGCGTTCTCTTCCGTAAACACTTCTATTGAACACGACAACACCTTCATCGTGTACAGTGAAACGGCAATTTTTCAACTTATACTGACTCTGCTCCAATTTTATTTTAGGTTCACTTTTTTTTCACTACACTGTGGATGACTGCTATGTAAATCGTAAATTTTTTTGGCGTACCATGAGCTTGAACTTTCTTTTCCCAATCCTTGAGCACAATCCTAGTATGGGTTATATTACTGTATTAGTACTTTTGCTTCGCGCTTTTACGCTTGTTAGTTTGTGCATGCTGCTTGTTTGTTGCAACTGGCGCAGATTTTGACATGTATACTACTAGTATTACTCCTTGTTACTGAGATTGTTGGTTCACGCTTGTTAAGCTTTTTTCTGCACTGCTGTTCGCTGTCGTTTCGCGTCGTTTTAATCATAACAAATTAGAGGTGTATTCTTTGACTAAGGTGGAAGAGAGTATAACCGGCATCACTCCTGAGGTCAACTCCTTTTACACGCACTTATATTGACATGGTGGTGACCGTGACACTTCGCACTTGGAGAATTTATCGTATACATATATAGTGCAATCTTATGCTTTTCTTTCACCTTTGAACTGTGTGTTCTGTGACCACAATTAAACACGCAGTTTACTCACAGTGGCACTGTTCATGATTATTACAACTACTCTTTCTTTCTGCTTACTATATTCATGCTTTCAAATGCATGTTCATTAGCATGTTCATTTATTCATATATATGTACGCCTTCAGTGCGTATCACTTGTGTTTGCTTACCATTTCTGTATTTGCGCAAGTCTCCCAAACATTCTCTATATACATTTTAAATTCTTCGTATATTCCATACTTTTCTTCACTTTCTTGTTTTCTTAGTGTTAACATCGCACCAAATGTCCTATCGTACCCGCTCTATTGCGCATCGATTCAAGCACGCTGACACTAAGGGCTTGTCACTTTGTGTATGTATGAGCGTATATTCGTATTTGCTTACTTAATAATGTCCTTTCTCTATATCAACTGGACGGTTAAATTTTGTCGGAAAGCAGGCGACAGAAATCGCAAACATTTTCCATACCAACGAATCGATCAAAAGATCGTTTAATTTTGACTGTACTTTCGTTGGTTTCTTTGTTTACTTCATGTAGCTTCGATATATTAATGTCTCTCTTGTGTAAAAGTTAAACCGTTACCATCTCTTGAGGCCGACATCTTATGTATTCGTGTCAATAAAAAAAAATAAAGCAAATATTTCAATAACTTCCTCATCCAGCAGATTCCAGTGCATGTTTTACATACCTCTAAACAACGTAAATCAGTGAAAGGCCGTAAGGCCCACCCATGGATTTGTGCTTGCAATTTCAACGATATTTTGTTGTGGTGTTTTCCTGTTGAGATGGGAAACTACTGCTTATCATATACTTATATTGTTTTCTTTTTATCATTGAACCCGCACTAGTCTTTACGGACATGGGTCCAGTCATGATTACATTTTCACATTTGAAATTTAAGTGTAGCTAAGAAAGAGCATTAAGAGCATTTTACTATCACCAGTACTTCTGGAGCTCTCAATTGCGGCGCTATCCTATGGAATCCATACAATAAAAACAAGGTTAGCTGGCTCTAACACTTTAAAAACAAAGGCGATGTGGAATACAATATCCACAAATGCTGAAGGGATGAGTCCATAAACTGAATGTGTCATTTTAATTTCACGCGAAAGTCTTCCTACATTTTTTTTATTTCACATGATAATAAAGAAGAGGTTGGGACTTATAGGTATTTGTCGCAAAGAAAAGGAAATCCTAAAATGCCCCAAGTAACACTGAATTCAGTAAACGAGCGTGAACCGAAATAAAGCTCGACACTTGCAAAGATCATGAAAGCACCGCAGTTATAATTCAGGAATTCGCGAGAACGCCAAATGGTAAAAGCATATTGAACGTAAGTTTCGCTGTATCGTGTTCCTAAATCTGGGTCGTTAGATAAGTGTTCCGGACGAAGGGCGCTCATCAGACTATGTTACGCTGTTTTGGAGAGACGCTGCAGCTGACGGCCATATGCTATGGTTCTTCGTAGTGGGTAGGGGCCCCGCCAGGGCATTTAGCCTTTTGCCATTCTCCTGAA
The DNA here is from genome assembly GCF_013339745.2 of Dermacentor silvarum. Lineage (NCBI taxonomy): Eukaryota > Metazoa > Arthropoda > Arachnida > Ixodida > Ixodidae > Dermacentor > Dermacentor silvarum. The sequence goes on along the minus strand of NC_051162.1, from coordinate 78,938,956 downwards.
GTGTAAACACTATCGCGTTCAGTATGAGCGGCAAGGCTGCGAACCATGGCTAGAGCTTTCTGCAGGTCATGCTGGTGGCTCTAACGTGCGAAGATCTCGTTAACACTCTCGTGAAAAAAAAAAAGAGTGGAGGGCAGTATCGCCATTCCAGCAGTGCAGGTGCATGCCCCATGTATTTCCGTCGTCTGCTTTATTCGTGAAGCGGGTTATACTCTGGCTCGCCGAGCGGCGTGATGCGCTTAGTCCGTTTAGCGTACCGTGCTCCGTCGTGGCGCGTCGGCACTTTAGCTTCGTAAGTGTTCTCAGCGTTTTGCAATGCGGAGATGGTTGCTCGGCAGGCCAGAGTATTATCGTTCCGAGTCTAATGCCAACAACGGAAAGCCAGAGGGGTATGCGCACTTCTGGAATGCTTACACCTTGTGCACGTTTTAATGCGTTAGCATTAGGGGTGTCAGAGTGGAAACACACACACACGTGTACTTTTTTTTATCTTCTCGGGTGACCACTTTTCACCGGTTAACACAGGTTATCGATCAGCGCAGGACGCACCTGCATGTATCGGTAGTTTCTCGAATGTTATCGATGGTGCTATCGGCCGCCTGTTGTCACCGAACCTTGTGTAATCTGATTATGTCTGCGCGACGCGAATTGTGTAGTACCTTCTGGAAGACACGCGGGCACCAACAATTACTCTGGAACCTTCGGTGACTCATGTATAAACGCCCACGCTTCTGACCCGCTGATCAGATTATTGGGCGATCGCCAACTGTGTTTTTAACCGTCGCTATACCACGTGACACCGTGTGTCGAGTGAACTTCCGAACCACATTTTGCAATGTTATGAAAGCGGTTGAAATCACGGACGCGGGACCTCATGGAGGTGCGACCAAATGCTAAGACATTTCTCTGGCATTTACCGCTAGAACGACACTGACTTTTGTTTCTTGAAAGCATCACCCGTTAGTTCCACCAGCTCGATCCGGATTGCCCTCCGGCTGCTCTGGCCATGTGTCGCGCGTAGCAACTTGCAGTGATCGTGAGAGTACACGCATTGTACTAACTAGCTTTGAATACACTTCATTTCACTCAAGACCACCATTCAGAGTTCATTGTCACGTGGCGTTTGCGTTTCCCTTGGTGACGAGCGCACTTCAAAATAGAATGTGTTTTATTTTAATGTTAACAAAATTTTAAAAAATGACCTGTGACATATACGACAAACTTACTCGTTGAGCTAGATTACTCGACGAGGTAGGCATCACTTGCGGAAGAAATCAAAACGTATCCATGACAAATTAGCAAAAAAATCACTAATCAACTTTATAACTAACGATTTTAAGGAACATATAGCAAAGTACGAAATAAAGTCAGAGAGTTCTCAAGGCACACCCACGTGGAACAAATTTTGAAACTACCACCAGTTTAAGAGAAGTGCCTTCAAACTTCCAGTAAAAAAATTCGCTGTTGTCCCAGTTACTTTTTTTTCTAACGAAAAGCCTTGTTATGCATAGAGACACAGAAGTAGCTGCAACGTCAGTGTATTTCGTGACACAGTTTGGGAACGCATATGCCAAAACTGGAGATATCGTCAGTATTTCTTCCATGTTGATGCCTTGTGAACGCTGATCACGGGCTGCCGCAGAGGAATTAGTTTAAAGTTATTTATCGTAATTTTTTAATTAGTTGAACAATCATTTCCATTTCTCCCTCATATAATGTTCGCCTATTCAAGAATTCCACCTCACGGAGTCCAACTGTGTAATATGCAACGGGTCATTTAAAGATTCGGTTAACTCCAACATAATATACCCCAGGTTTAAATACACACATATTCAGGAAAGATTTCTTCCGACGATTCCACAAAAAGAAAAAAAGAAGCATACTGCCAGGCGCTGAGCAAACAACCAACCATATCCTACACGACGCAAGGATGCACAGTGAGCAAGAATTATGCAAAACGTGAGCGTTCCCTACGACGTTCCGGCAGATATTTTACGGAAATGTAAGTTTTGAGAACGATATCGATCTCTGAAGGCAGACACTGATCGATGGCCAGCCGCACGTGGGCATTTCCAAATGCATCATACTCCTGTCTCACCCTCGACCATACATTTTGAGAGCGTTGAAGGCAGGAATGGAAGAATCAGATGCGCATGCATTAGGGATGGGCTAGCACAACTGTTGCCGCAACCTGGGTAAAAGTTCTTTTTGTTGTTTTCCAACCTACGTTTGTGCGTCTTCCTTTGCCCACTTTTTATGTTAATGCTCCACTCGGTACGGTAAAGACACCGGAAGAGACTTGGCAAGCTTTTTTTTTTTCTCAGTGATGTTTCCCTATTTTCTTTCTCTCCTCGTGAAGCCTTGAAAACACGTGGACGTACCCTTATTTGCTTTTGATTCGTGTAAAAAATATTTCTGCGCATAAAACCGAAGGTTCTTTCTCAAGTTCAGCTGCGCCTAAATCGATCGACGCTTCCGCCTATGAACGCGTTTCCCGTGCCCTTTGTTTACCGTCAAATCGCATACATGCCTTTGTCCTGCAAGGCCTTTGTACAAGAAATGCATTTATCTTCTTTCTTCTTTCTGGGGTTTTACGTGCCAAAACCAGTTCTGATTATGAGGCACGCCGTAGTGGAGGGCTCCGGGATAATTTTGACCAGCTGGGGTTCTTTAACGTGCACTACAACGCAAGCACGCGGGCGTTTTTTGCATTTCGCCTCCATCGAAATGCGGCCGCCGCGGCCGGTATTCGATCCCGCGATGTCGTGATATATAAGCAGCGTAACGCCTTAGCTCACTGAGCCACCCCGGCGGGTATGCATTTATCGTATGCCTTTGTCTCGTTTCCTAGCACACAATGTTTTCAGCTCACGCTTATCTCTTTGGACAATCTCCAGAAACAAGGACTGAAGCTTGGCAGAGTTAGCAACAGTGCATCTTGAAGTTGTTCACAGCGCAAGCCTACTTACGAAAGGGACCGGCAGAGTGAAAGACCGCTGATTTCCAACTAGTTTTATTTTCATGAAAAACTGAATATTTACGCTGTTTAAAAGTAACGGGAGAATTATTCTTTCCCTCCTTTTTTTCTCTCTCTTTCATCTCACGATCACTGTCGATTGTAATGCGATTAGCATTTGAGCAATGAATCGACACACCGTATTAATGTAGTCACGTTTATTTAACATCTGTAGTGGTCATTCGCAAACTTGCATTACATCGGCTATATGCGGCTTACACAGGTATCGGCTATTTTGCTACGGCACTCGCTTGCCACGATCGCACACGAACATGGTGGCTTGATGACGAATGTGTGACGCCGACGCAGTGACGACGATAAGAGGACGAAGAAGGGTTGACGTCAATTTAACGGCAAAAGAGGTGTGACCTCGGCATGACGACACTCAGATGACGATTCTTAAAAGAAGACGATGCTACAACGACGACAACGTGATGACGGTGACATTAGGCCAATGGGGTAACGAGGCGTGTATGACGTCGATTACGTGACGAAGGTATGACAACAACGGAATGACGAAACTGGTATGATGGCGATGGCCCGACCACGACGGTTTGACAACAGATGCATGACAGTGACGGTCTGACAACACAATGACAACTGTACCATGACAACGGCGGCCTAATCACCATTCCATGGCAATAGCATAATTACAATAGACAGAGAGAGAGTGAGATAAATGAGATGTGAAAGGCAGGGAGGTTAACCGGAAGATAGATATCCACATTGCTAATCTGCATGCACTGGGAAAGGGGTAAGGGGCTAGAGAAATATAAATAACATGTACACACATAGAAAGAGAGGGATTAAACACACACACACACACACACACACACGCGCAAACACACAAACACGCACGCACGCACAAAGGAACTCAGGAGTGTGACAGTCGTTTAAACAGGTCGCTTGACCGAAGGAACTTTAGTAGCGCCTTCCTCGCCTTCTGGTGTGAATACCGCAACAGCCGGCACTTTACAATCGTCTGCTCATAAAGTGGCTGGTCGTCGAGGCGTGCCAACTCCATCATGAGCGACTGTCTCTGGGAGCGGATGCGGGGGCAATGACACAGGATACGTTCGATTGGTTCCTCGCTGCCGCAACTTTCACAGGCAGCACTGTCAGCCATTGCGATGCGGCAAGCAAAAGCAATCGTGAAATATACTCCAAGCCACAGTCGGCAGAGAGCGGATGTCTCGATTCGGGAAAGTCCACACGGAACGCGTAGTCGGAGGGATGGGTCCAGGCGGCGCAGTCGAGCTATGCCGGAAACCTGGCGTGTTCCACATGGATCGTGTGGCATCACGCGCTAGTATGCGAAGTTTTGTTGCGGCGTCAGTTCTTGATATCGGGATGGGTTCCTTCACGGCATCTTCGTGAGCCGTCCTAGCAGCTTCAACGGCATGTCCGGTGCCCATGAAGCCGCCGTGGCCTGGGAGCCACTGAAAAGTGATGTCAAGTCATTTTTTCTAGTTATTTATATAGCTGCCGTATTTCTAGCACAAGTTGGTCTTGTTGTCCACGACGTAGAGTGGATAGCAGACAATGCAGGTCTGCCTTCGAATCGCTAAATACGCTCCATTTACCAGAATGTCGAAGAAGGAATAACGTCGGTGGATGGACGACATGAAAATGACATGACGACGACGACATTACTATATACAGAGTCGGCTTCCAAGTTAGAATGAAGACTATGTAATGATCGCGATGGCATCATGATGATGGCAGGATAACGGCATGATGAAAATTGCATGAGGAATAAGCACACGGGCTTGCACCTCACTGTAGCACGACGGTTTAAAGGAACCCCATGCGAGTTTCTGAAAAATATAGTTTCGTAGTTGAAACCCGTACAGGTTTCCTTTATATAGCGTCGTTCTTCATACGATATTTTTTTTTCATTTTTTTTTCACGAGCCTTTCCTTCATCTCACGAATTTCCGCAGAACTGATTTGCCATTGTCAGAGACCCTGTACTTCGAGACGTCGAATAATGGGGCCTCACTCTGTGGTCTGCCAGCCTCCTCCTTAGCTGACATGGTCGAATGACAACCTAAGAAAAGCGATGGTCGCGGTTTCGATCCCTGGACCCTTCAGTTATATCCCTTGAGCCTACAAAGCTCTCCTTCTAAGAAGCTCATATGGGTTTCCTTTGTAGCATCGTCTTAAAGTCATAACAATTTGCTTCCCTTTGACGCTTTAAATATTGATTTACAGCATAGTAAGGATACAGATGTCCCTTCGACATTTTTATAGGGAAGCTCTAACTCGATATCTCGAAATAAAGAGACAATAAATAGTTATCGAAATATCCATACAGGGATACAGATAGAGGAAGAAACACTTATTTCATAAAATAAAAAATAACCAAGCAATTATCAGAGAAAAGATATAGCGAGCGAACACGGCGACACGAATAATATGACAAAAACAATCGCTTTTTTGTGCGATATTCTTCGTGTCGTGTTGTTCGTCTCCTTTACTTTTTTTTTCAATATTCAAATAACCAACTTGCACAACTATCCATATTGATGCAATAAAAGACAATACATGTGGTGCTTCCTGTGAGATGCCTTTATTAGGCTGAATATTTTGCTCATCAACAGTTTAAGTAGCAAGCTGTCGTATATGGCTTCCCGGGAGTCCCTCTTCGTAGGATCCCCTTGTTTAATGTAACAACTGAACTGTGTAGCACAGCAAGGCAGATTAACCGCAGTGCGGACAGGCCGGGATATGTCCATAGCACGTGGCATGCTATATGGCACGCCATTTCAGTTATAATGTAAAGCATTAGTCAATAAGTTGATTCGGGATAGTAGCCACCTAATTTTATTTTATGTACTCTGAAAATGTAAAATTGGATTTATATGACGATATTTACATAGCTTATATTATAAACGTGTTGTCACAGTGGACTCCTCTTAAAAGCTTCTGATTCAATTTCGGCACTAATAAATTTGCATTTTAAATACTGGCCATGCAGATTTTTTTTTTAGATATTCGAAGCAAGTCCCTAAATCCAATTATCGGGCCAAACAGACCGAAAGCACTCGGAAAGACCTAATTTCCTGCAGTTCATAGGAGATACGCCAAATGTTATGAGGTTTTCGAACGCCTTCCTATAGTTCTTTTTACTATGCACTTCAAAACAATGAAATCCTGTTTATACAGAAACCAGTAGTCTATACTATACTAGATGTAAGAAGGGGCTCCGAATAACAACGTCCGACTTTTCTGCGGCGTGATCTAAGATCGAATAGAAGTTAGAACTCTGTTTATACAAGAACCGTTATGTAACCAGAGCCAAGTACAATTGAGATCATTTCCCTTCCTGACATGCCGCGTAAATCAAAATATATATTTTTCTTTCAAGTGACTATTGTACTTAATTGCTAAAAGCCCCGTTACTATCGCCCGCTCTCAAGCACGTTACGGCTGCAACAAAAAAAATAATTTCATGCCGCGGGGGCGAACTTCCACAAAGTGGACTTGCCGGCGCACGTTGAGCAAGGTGGGCTTTCTTTTTTTTTTTTTTTGGGGGGGGGGGGGGGGGAGCCGTAGTTTTGGAGGGCATGTTGACGCAGATAAATCTCCCTCTTGTAAATAATATTCAACTTGCTTCTTTCGCTATTCCCGCATCCTGAAGAGCATATAGGCTGGCGTTAATTTTGACCGTCTCGGTGGCATTTTCCCACCTGCTCCCTCCCTATTTTCCTCTCTGTCAATTATATGCCTGCGTTTTCATACCGAATCATCAAATGGTAGTGTTTTCGGCTATAGTATATTCACAATAACCAATAACTCGGCCATGCTTCGTTTAGGCTCAAGGGTTGATGGCTCGAACCCAGCCGGCGCGCGTCGTGGACGGACCAGGTTTGAAATCACCGGGCCGGGATCGGGCGGGCGAACGTATAGCGCTTTTTGGTTCGGACTGAGCGCGGGCCTGAAAGATATCTGCTCGTGGAGTGCTCTAGCACAGGCGATCAGCACATCTTCGAGTGAAAAGTAAGTGAATGTAGGCCACTGTTCGAGAAACTGTTTTCACGATGGCAATGTACGATCACGTGCCACGGAGCAAAGTGTGGCTGCTGCGTCTATTCGTGCGCTTGCAATTGAAACACATGTGCCATTGACGTTCGCAAAATAGACTACGAAAGCTTAATGAGAATAGTAAGATCGTTCATTTGTTCTCAATACTCGGAGTCGAGGCCGAAACCCACCGCACAGCTCTTCGTTTCTTCCATTCTGACCTCTTTTTCAGTCTGCTTCACCCTTTTTCTAGAAAAACTGCAAAAAAAAAAAATCAGCGCCCAAGGACTCCGTACATATATGGTTAACCAGCGAAGCTGAAACGTGTGACTCCGGTATTTATCACTGGCTTAATCCTGACGGTACATTAAAGTCTTTCTCAATTACAGGCTACGTCTTGTGTTTCTTAATGAGGTTACACACACGTTCGGCTGCGACGGAGAAAACGACGTCACTGACGGTATGCCCGCAGTCCGCCGTTGCCACATTGCCGCTTGCGATTCTTCAAAATTAAGTTGCTTCAAAATCAAATCTGTCCGTCACGTAAGACGTGACTCGTGACTCAAGGTTCATACCCCCTCAAGCAATGGCTCATACCCCGTAAACGCGGCCTCCTCATTACGACGACAGAGGAGAAGTGAAATTCTAACTCAGGAATAATGAGCGGCAACGGAGCCACCTGTGGAAGAAGACGACGACGACGAACGCGAGAGCATTGGCCCGAGCGCGTTCGCCAACGAGCCAGCCGTGGAAGAAGACAACGACGCTCGAGCCATTGCTGATGATGATAGTTTCTGCGTACAGGCGACGGACGAGCGAGTCGGCTAGCCATTTACAGCTTCGCTGTACAAGCGATCCTGAGGACCCAACTACAGTAGAAAAAAAAATCACCAGCCCTTCCCCTGTCGAGACAATTCCGGTAAGCGACGCTTGTGCGTGTATCTGACCTTCGTCAGGGTAACGTGAAGTTCACGATATGTCACGGTCTCTCTCTTTTTAAAGACGATATTAAAGACGATAGTCTTTCTTGGGGAACTTAAACGCTGAAAATTTGGTCTGTCTGTCTGTCTGTTTGTCTGTCTTTCTGTTTGTCTCTCTGTCAACCGATTCAGCCACCCGGCCAAAGTTGGACCACTTGCTTACCGCCCACACTACTTAAACTGGTACGGCTGTTCATACCTGTGAACGTTATCGATCAAAAAGTAAATATTACGCATATCTGAGGCGCAACATCACTGGGTAAGTATTAGGAGGTGTGTTCCTTTAATAGAAAATACGTAGATACGTAACTCTAACGACCCTAGTTTCTTAAGCTGCGCTGAAAATGCCATGCTATGCGCGCCGACGAACGACGTCTGCCACGAAGGGAGGGAACCCTCTGCACAAGCTCGTGTTTCCCGATGTATTGCCAGATGGCGTCCATGTCTCACGCAGCGCCTCCTCAATTTTATCAATGCCAGCCAGATGCGGCCGATTCAACATAAAGGAAGCGCTGTCTGAGGCAGGGCAAAACATAAATGGCCGCTTGATGAAATACAACCCACTCTACAAGACATGCCCAGACAACGCAGGGAAAAGACCGACCACCAAATTGCAGCGGAGAAGCGCCAGCGTGCCGACGCTCGTCGTCTCAAGCGTGCCCAGGAAACATCCGAGCAACGAGCCGAGCGGCTAGCGCAAAGAGCTTGGCAAGCGAAAGCGAAGTGCCTACAACCCGGTTTAGAACGGCTCTCGACCACGTCTTCCAACGCGGGCTAAAGAACGTGGAAGTACTGAAGTACGCCTCCTACTTCAGCGTACACAGACTTCTGCTCTGCTTGGTTGCCAATGCGTCGGACGACGAGGGATGTCATGGTGACACTCAGTGTGCCAGTGGTACCAGTGCCACTGTGGAACGTGATCGTGCCTCACACCCTGGCGTCACCGGAGACGGGAAGGCGTCTACTTCGGCGCACCAGTAGTACATTCGCACAGCCATTGACCCTTCCACGCAATAAAATGCATTCATGTCTCACAAATGGTTCTTCTTTGCAAACTATCATGCTATACAGTATACCACACGCGACCGAAACATTGCTGACATATCGTGGAGGTACGAACACATGGCATGCCAGCAGTGATAATGCGGTAAAACGAAATCTGTTCAAACAAACCTCAATTGCATTTATCATGCCAGGACGGAAATGGTACGAGAACAGCATCACGGGTGGCCGCGGATCAGACCAGCACTCATGTAGTACGGCCGGCAGAAGACTATCGTCTTTCGACGACATTTGCAGCGAAGCACGCAGATACGCGGCCATTTTTTTCTCTCTCTCTATCTTTGTCTCTCTCGTTGTTTATTTATTTCTCTCTATCTCTCTCTCTCTCTTTCTTTCTCATTCTCTATTTATTTATTCATTTCTCTCTTTCTCTCTTACTATCTTTTCTTCCCTTCCTCTTTCTTTCTCTCTTTCTTTCTGTCTCTTTCTGTCTTTTTCTCTCTCTTTCTCTCTCTTTCTTTCTTTCTTTCTTTCTTGTCCCTGGCATGTGCCATTGAGCTTGGACCCTTTGTGCACGATCACCAGGATCGGCCCACTTTTCAGTGTGAAACCATTACCATTACCACCACCGAAACTTGTGAGCCTATAATGCTTCGCGTAAAAATCAACTCGGTAGGTCGTGCAACCCTGACAGGGTCTCTACATTGAATGGAGGTGTCGTACTTTGCAAATTTTTAACGCGATAGCATTTAGGGCCCCGTGTCGCAGAAAATCCGGCGTCGGCGTCGGCATTGGCGCCCGCGGCCGAGAAAATCATCCCCAACCACGTTTAGGTATGCCATACCATTCTATCATTAATGTTGCTGATACCTTGTCTTGCATTCTTGACAAAGCTATTCCTCGGAATTTTGAAAATGACAATCCACAAACAAATGTCATGAAACAAAACACCCGCAGCGCATGTCTTTTATGTTAAATCTTCGCAGACTGAAATATTAAAAGTGCGAAACAAATACGAAAACCTAAAAATGTAATTTCTTTGGTGCGGTTGAGCACTATCTCCGGTATCGACCCACGCCAGAGGCCGCGTTTCCACCAGAAAGCTCGCCTACGTGCATAGCGTTCGCCGCCAGTTTTTGCCAGTAACCCATACGGTTGCATAAGCTGCAGTCGTCGGGAACCATGAGTAGCAGTCAGGGATATTTGAATGCTATCGCGTTCCACTCTTAAAAGCCAAACTTAAGCGTCCTCCCAATTTTTTTTAATTATACGAAACGTGGTGATGGAACTGAAATCCAACGCACCGCGCGACCCAGTTCGAGGATATCCGCTGCGTTCACCACGCGTATACTAAAGCCTCTTTAACGGTGGCGAATAAAATGAGGTAAACACGCGCGGCCATCGTTACCGTCAGCCGCTATACTCAACGGCTTGCGGCTTCTGCGACCGAGGATGGGGATTTCATAAAGTAGGACTAAAGGGAGTGTAGTCGAACTGGGTCAAGGCTGCAAACGAACAAGCGACGAAGCGCTAATAACGTTGCGTGTTCTGGGCTCCCCATTTTCTTTTCTTTTCTTTTTATATACACTTGTTCTATCTTTTTCGTTCTATAAGGACGAAAGTGAAGCGCAGAGTGAAAAACGTATCGGCAATTTAGGAAGACGTACGCTAAGTACTGTTGCGCGGCGCAATGCGGTGGAAAACTACGCGAGCTAGTAAGCGTTTATGACGAATAGAGCTGCCGGGACCGCTTGACGCTGAGCGAACCGGTAGAACTCTCTACTGCAGAACTGCTGCCCTACATTGACTGGCACAAAAACAGCGCAATTCACACAGCAACAAATCTGTGTGTGCACAAACGCCTGTGCGTGCATTTTTATTACTGTACGCGCTGTACAGTGTGTTTGTGGCAACAATATTCTTTTTTTTTTTAGATACGTGCGGACATGAAATGATAAGAAGGCAGGCCTTGGGGCCTCTTCCTTCGTTGCTAGTTGCATTGACGCAACCCTTCCTTTGTGCTAAGCGCAAATGTTATTCCACTTATAGCTCTTTTTATACTTGATACTACAAAGAAGGACAACGACACTCTGAGATAGGCATCGCAGCTACGGCGTTTTACAAAAGTCATTCTAGTGAATCTATCGGTTTTGTTTTAGGAGGGCATTGCAAAAACGCTCGTTTACTTCGATTTGGCTGCGCATTAAATAAACGCGGGAGGTCATAATTTATCCGGAGCCCGGCACTACTGTGTCTCTCACCGCCGCTGGGTTGCTTTTGGACGTTTAACTCCATGAATCAATCAATCAATCAATCAATCAATCAATTTTGGCTATTGCATACATTGGAAAATTTCACACAAGCCCCCTAGTTATTACTTATTAAATTAAATTGCCCGTGACGCGCTCAGAAACTCCTCTGCATTTCATTGCGCTTTCTCTAAGACTTTCGCGCGGACGTTTTAAACGGATGTTCTCCCCACCATCCACTGTCGCCGTTATAGCTTCGCTTTTAGATGAAACCGGAATTAGGGAGCAAGAAAACTTAAACACTCAGTACACCGCATGCATCCTAATAAGGAGCTTTAGCTTTCCGTGATACATGATATGTTAGGCACACTACACATGAGCCATCTCTCATTAAAACCCTGGTAGGCATGTCGAGAGATCAATGTTTTAGCACACCTTCTCTTCGCGTACCGTGCTGGAGAGTAGAACCTAATTTAATATGCAGTACACAATAAGACTTTCAGAGCCAACTTTCAATAAGACTTTCATCACCAACTCAAGTGCTGTGGCACTTGAGTTGTGATGAGTATGAGTATGCTGTATGAAATAAAGACACTTCTCCGGCTAGTTGCCGTCTCTCCAGGCATGCAGCGTCCAAACCAACAGATGATCTCAATAATAGCCACAAAACATCGCTGATATTTTGTTCTCAGCTTGAGACCTAAGTGATCCCTCTTTTATCATTTATTTTTTTGCTCTAGCGAGGGGGAATTCGCAAGTATCAAGTGCATGCAGCAAGGGCGAATTCGAATCGAAGTAGTCGGTCTGAGTTTTGTCTGAACGCTGCCATGTTTTTACGTAATCACTTTAACCTGTCGTGGTAGACAGTGGTAAAATGCGCGCATGCGAAGTGGGCCTAACGCATTGCGGTACCGTATCACACGACCCTAAAACTGTAATATGGTTTGTTCTGCTCTTCAGCGTTCGCCACTGTGCGCCATACCAAGGCCATGATTGCAAATTGTAAGCGACTGCGGCACTCTCAGCATTGCCAACCACTTTGAGATCGTGCACTGACGGGCCATATCCTAGACAAGCTGCATTCGCAATCTGGTTTCTAAACTCACTATGCCCAAGAGCCGTCCATCAACATCAAAACAGTGTCCGATGATGCCACCGAACCTGCCTTCCAGCCCAGCAACATAATGCTCTAACCATTAGGCCACGATCACACGCATGCTTACCTCGTGCCAAAGTCACTCTTTGAAACGCCTGGTGCTTGGTTCAGGTGCCACTTTCTCTCATACTTCCTTGAGACCGCTAGCGCTTTGAGACGCTGCGTTAGGCTGCACTCTATCATTCGAGCGACTGCTGTATAGTCTTCGGGATCGGACCGTTATTTCTGTTAGGTACATACAAAATCGTGGAAGTTCGACTATCGTGCTAGCGCATTATTTTTGTTTTCTTTGATAAGGGTTGACTTTCGGCAGTGTTGGTTTGGCATTGTAAGAAATATAAAGTGCTTGAAGAGACGGCGACAAAATGGAAGGGCGCAACATGACCGCCAACTTTCAAGAAATGGTTTATTCTACCAAATACATATACCAGGTGGGCTTCTGCTTTTCCTTTTTATTTCTTTTTACTTTTCTTTAACAGCGGAGCTGTTTAAACCGGTCGTAAGTTGTGCCGCGAGCCGCAAAACCTCGCCGAGCTATGACGTCACTGCGTTGCCTAACCACCCCATACCAGCTGTACGATAGCTTCACAAGACTCCGCGCCCAGACACTGTGCGCAGCGCGTCTGCTCCGCTTGCCATAAACGTTCCGTGTAGCAGGTGTGAAGGCGGGGTTGCTAGTGTGCGGGTGGTAGGTGCAGCCATGGGGAGACCGAGGAAGAACTGCACTCCCGAGGAAGAGGCCGCTTTCCGGGAATCACGCTGCTTGGCCAAACAAGAATACAATCGCCGGCGTCTAGCTGATCCTGCACAGAGAGCCGAGGAAGCCATAGCCAAGCGACTGCGAAGAGTCGAAGATCCCGAATATACGCCGATCTAGAAAGAGAAAGAAGGCCGATTGGTATGCGGAACATGCGCGAAAACCCATACAGTAGAGAGAACCCGAGGCATCGCGACGCCGAGCTCGAAAGTCCATGGGAAGAGCGTACGGCTGTTTCGAGCGGGAACGCCTCAGCATAGAGTTTGGACATTCGTGCCGCGTCTGTGACCGGCTTTGGTTTGACGTGAACCTCTCGACACTGAACTTTGCGCGTGACTCGGAGAAGCGTAGTCTCGGACTCCAAGTGCTGAGCTGAGGTGTTTCCCGAGGCTACCGACCGCGAGGAAATGCGTGTGTGTAGGACTTGCCGCTGAGACTCTACTCAGATGGAAATTGCCACAGTTCAGCACGACAAATGGGTTCGTGAACCCCAACATGCCTGCATCGCTTCCTCGACTGAACAACTCGACTGCCTCCGCGACGGCGGCAGAACTCTCATTGACTTTGTGGCGAGTACATGTACCCTTGACATGGGACCACCGAAGAAGATTCGGACACCCGAAGAAGAAGCCGCTCATCTTGAAGCACGTCGCGTGGCCAAGCGAGAATCTGCGCGTCGGCGGCGAGACGCTTCGGAATAACGGGCCTAGCAGCACTTGGCATTTCCTAACAAAACTTAGCCAAACCTAGTAAAACCTGGAAGAAGCTAGGTCGATCACCAGCTCCGCTGTTTACTCCAGCCTTGCTCCACTAGTGCAAGCTGCCCACGTTTTTGTGGTGTTGTTGTTTTTTTCACAGAATTTTTACAAATCGCCTGTGACATAAAGCACAAATCTGCTCATTGTGCTGGATTATTCGGAGAGGCAGACATTAACTGCACTGAAAATCAAAGTGCATAACTAACAACTTAAGAACGTTAACTATTCAAAATAGAAAGTAGCCCAAAAATGAGAAGCTGGAAGAGCCAAACGACACAGCGCTATTGTTTCACGTTATGGGCAAGAGGGTCAAATCATCTTGCTTAACTATTCGAATTTGTAATTGATTACTCGAACGCACATATTGGAATACACGAATTGAAGCTAGTGATTTCAGAACGCAAATCCACTCAGAATTTTAAAAGTAGCACGTGTTTTGAGATAAGGGCAGCCAAACATCTGGTAAAAATCTACTGTTGGTCCACTTACTATTTTCTTGTCGTGTGTGTGTGTGACATAACACCTTTTTATCCACTGAAGCTCGAAAACTACTGGAAAGCCAATGCATTTTGTCGCAAACTTTGGGAACGCACATTTCCAAACTGGATTCATCCTCAGAAATCGTTCCAAGTGGAAATGACCTCCGGAGTCACCGGCTGTAATTCGTAGATTGCAATATGTGCCATAGAGTAATTATTATAAAGTTAATTAGCAAAACTTTGTTAATTATCCAGGCATTCACTTTGATTGTTCGCGCATCTACTATCCGTCTCAGACAGAAATCTGGCTCAAGAAGTAGAATTGCGTCGCATCCCACATGTAATCTTCCAAAAATTATTTCACGATGAACTGACGACGCACGTATGTCACCACAAATGCGATGCACTAATAAACACCTATTTGATTTAGATGCATCAACGTATACTATCGATATGTATACTAAAAATTACAATATATTTTGTCTGATGGTGTGAGGGACGGAGTGCTTACGCATGGTATGTGTGTTTTTTACCGCGAAGCTGTATACCTCTACCAGCCAAGGAAATTTTCATGTCGTTGGCGTAAGCAAAAAACGCCTAGCTAAAAACAGGCATACAGCATACAGCTCAGCACCCCTTTTGAAAAGAAAAACCACAAAACAAGCCTCAAAACCACACGATGGATGATAAGGCGCGTGTGAACAATGGGAACACCCTCCGATGCGTTCCGGTAAAGATTAGGTTTGCAGCAGCTTCGAAAGGGGTTGACGTCATTCAAAACCCTTGTGAAACCAGAGTCTCTGGTTTAACTCTTTGTAGAGCCCCGTGTGTGAATTCAAGTGACGTCACAATGGGTAATCGTTGTAGGTGTCGTTTACAGCGTTCCTTCTCCCGCATGTTCCCGGTAAAGATTACGGTTGCGTAAGCTACTCCGAGTGGGAAAGTACCTAACAGCATAGAAATCATGTAGTGACGTCACCATGGTCTAGCAACTCATTCAGTTTATTCCAAGCTACCATGGGTATACCAGAGAAAGTAAAGACGCCACAAGAACAGCGTGAATATAATGATCGTTGTGAAGTTATAAAGGGTGTGGTTAAGTACATTTCACTTGTCTCTGGTGTCACTCTTTGTAGAGCCACGCGTGTGAATTCAAGTGACGTCACAATTGGTAATCGTTCTGGCTGTCGTTTACAGCTTCGCTGTCCAACCACCTTCACAGCGTGGATTGGAGCCACAGTTTTTTTTTCTGCACTTTTTTTACGAGCTCGTTGCACAATTCCAAGTTCGTGCAGTGCCAGATTAGAATGATAAGCTTGGGGCGACATCAAGGCCTTCTTAAAACGAATGCAAAAGTGTAGTTGGGGCGCGGGTCTCCTGCTTCTACATTCGCAACTCCAGCCTCTCATTGTTGTAGTTGTCAAGCGAGCACTGATTTTAGTGCGAATGAATGTTTAGTGACCTTCGAGGCTACCCTGCCATAAGGAAAATGATGGACAGTGGCCCTTTGCCAGCACCACGACAGCGAAAATTACTAGCGTAACGGTCTAGTTGCAATGCTGGCGGGTAAGATGATGAGACAGAAACAGGTCGGATGCCTTGATATTGTGACCAGGTGGTAAGAAACTATTACGTTAATTTCGAGTCCGAGCTTCTTTTCGGCCTATCTCAGGGCATGTCCGAGGGTCAAGCACGAATACGGGCTTCTCTTCTGGACATGGGTGCCGTCATTGCTGATTAACAGCGCAATTTATTTCATTAGGCCATTCAGCAGCCCGTTCATATTTCTTGTTGCGTTGTCTGCTGCCATGGCACAGGAGAAATAATCTGCTGCTTTGGAGCTTCAAGGCATTGGCAATGACAATCCCGGAGGTGCAGAACGTTCGGAAGCTGGACCTGAATTTTAATTAAAAGCTAAATAAATCCTATGGTTTTGCGTGCCGACCACAACGATCCCTTTAGAAGGCCCTTTACCTCCACTTTTTTAAAACAAACAGCTCCATATAGAGGGCACCACGCTTGCATCGCTGAAACGGATGCCTGAGTCCAGCACTTCCTTAACTAGTTTTTGCGGCGTACGACTCTAGATGAATGTTTATACCCCAGTGGTTGTGCGTCTCGACGTGATCAAGCTCATCGTGCTCTCCTTACTTTTCTAGAAACAACGAACTTAGGGGCACGTTTTTAACCACGCAACTACTTCTTTTATTTTACATTCTTTAGTAGCTTGACCTGCAGGGACGGGCCCTACTGCATGTTTTACTTTATTCTTTGAGATTTGTCATCTCGCTCTTCCTTTCCTCCTTTCCTCCCCTCCTTCCTATCTTTCCTTCTAAGTTTCTCTCGTCCTTTCCGAAGAGTAGGCAGGCGTTGTAGCCCCTTCTGGTGGCAGTTGCCAGCCTTGCTTCTCGCTTTCTCTTTCCTGTGTATATGTTTTCAAATCAAATAAATAATAAATAATAACTAGTTCACGAAGTGCAGACAAATCGAACGGACCTACAGCCAGTGGTCAAACCTGGATCAATTTTCGCTTCTTCTTGTAAGTTCGTCTTTGTGCATCAACAGAACCAATATCGCCTTTAAAAAAAAAGCAATTCGCAATGCTGCAATGCAATGCCAGCCGTCAATCGCGTTCCTACCTGAAATTATTCCAGCGCTCTCGTTCAGGCAAAGGCTCGCCGACCCGGCTAACTGATTGCTGCAGGAAATGTGTATTCTACATATCACCAACTTCCCCGCAATTTACAAAACGTGTTCAATGCCCTTTCTTTATAACATATGTCGTAACTGTTAGTGGATGTGTGAATATGCGTCGTCAGCGTATATATGTGTGCGATCGGTTTCGAATAAGCCACTTTGTAGAAAATTAGCCTTTTTATTCTGCTCTACCTTTTCATCCGGGTCTTTTCAATGGCTTTATACATGTTACAATATTTTTGCTGTTCACTTCTATCCTACATCTTTTTTTAATAACCAATTGAAAAGGAGTAGCGTCGTCAGAATACGGTGACACAACCTGCTTTATTTACATTCATGTCAATAAAAAAAGAAAGCCGCTAAAATCTGATAACGTTATCAGGAGTGCAAATAACCTTTGAGGGTCTAAATCAGCCAAGCAAGCCGTACTGACGATACCTGGCTTCAGTTAACCTCATTCTTTGACAAAGCCAGAGTCAATATTAGATGATCAAAGCCTCATGAGCAAAACTCAGCGCATTACTGCTTTACGGAGAATGAGTGAAACTATTTTTTGTTTTGTTTTACGAATTCATTCGGCTCTTCTTCAAGTCTATTCTTCTGAAGGTGGTTGTTCAGGTACAGACTCCCATGACATTTGATTCAACATTCAACGAGCACTCAATGTCGAAAGTTCAGATGACAGCATCGGAGCGTCACGAAAAAGAAGGACAATAAATGGTACAAATGCAGCATCCGGTTTTTCATTTGCAGGTTCTTGAAATTGCGGCAAGCATTCTATACCGCTAATAGGGACATATTTTCGCGATAGACTGCTGGACTGATTAAGCTCTTTTCTAGTTGCAAGGAGCTCCAGCATATACGCTTTGTCATTCTACTGAAAGACATGGGTCGAAAGTATGTAAACTTTTAGTGACCATTTAAGCATCGACTAATGGGCGTTAATGGGGTGAAAGCAATAGTACAAACGTCAACAGCTGAGTGAAACCTGAATAGGAACGCTAGAAGAAACTTTATTGAATGGAAGAAAAAAACGCGCGCAAGAATTTTACAGAAGGAAGGAAGGAAAACATCTATTGGGTCCTGCAAGTTGTGAGTGGCCTCACAAAGCGGACTGCTCCCACGTCGGAACCGGCAGGCAGAGCCTTCTGGCCGCGTCGTAGGCTTGCTGGACGGCCCATAGTTGCTCGGTCAGGTCCGGGCTGCGAATCGCTGTCTTTAGCCTGTCCCGATCCTAGGTGAAATTTTCGTTGGTTCGGTTACACGACCAGAGCATGTGTTCTAAATCAAGTGGTACATTGTAGTCTACACATTGTGTGTTAGCATATTTATCTGCCATGTAGAAATGTAGTCTTCTCGGTGTGGGATAAGTGTTTGTTTGTAGTAGTCTTAAAGTAAGTGCCTGTGGGCCTTTTTCATGTGGGGTGTGGGGTCCTAAATTCTCGTAGGCTGAGGCAGAAGTGTTTTGTGAGCTCGTTGTATGTAGAGGGGGCATCCCTGTTCTCTTAATTGGAGATGGTTTGGACCCTCGAGGGTGGCGTCGCGGAGGGTCAGTTCTCGCGCGCTCTTATGCGCCATCTCGTTGAGTTTCGGGGGGGGGGGGGGGGGGGGGGGCTTCTTTATATTGCCTAGGTGTGCGGCGAACCAGCATAAGGAGTGGTAATATATCTTGCCCTTTTTGGTGATGTGTAATGCCTATTGTGATATTCTACCTTTCTGAAAAGCTCAGACTGCACTGCGTGAATCGCTTTACATATACAGTCTACTTCTATCGGTTAGTGCTAGAGCGATCGCTACTTGCTCCGCGGCCTCTGGTTTATCCGTGTTGACCGTGGCTGAGTTTATGGTTTTGCATTTGGTGTCTACCAGCGCAACAGTGAAAGCTTTTCTGTCCACCTGTCGCGCGGCGTCTACGAAGCAAACTCTTTGCTTTTCTTTGCGAATGGTCCGCAGTAGGCAGGCTCCTCTGGCTAGTCATCTCTCTACATTTTGTCCAGGGTTCATGTTGCGAGGCAATGGTCTGACTTCATATCGTTTGCGAATGTCCAGTGGTATGTTTGCATATAGGTAGTTGATCATTGCTGCTGCAAAGTCTAGTTCTTGGAGACCCGACCTGGCGTTTGATAGTCTTGCGGTTTGAGTCATTCTTGTGCTTCTGCAATCTCCTCAAGGGTGTTATGTACGACAATTTGCATTAGGCGTTCCATGCCCTGTGCAGTTAGGGATACCTAGCGCTTGTTTGGCTATCTTTCTGAGCTGGACATTTAGCTTTTCTTTCTCCGAGGCTTTCTATTTGTGCATTGCCACTACGTATGTGAAGTGGCATAAAGCGAAGGCATGCATTAACCTGAGCAGGTTGTCTTCTTTGAGACCCTGTTGTCTGTTGGCCACTCTTTTGATCAGTCTCATAGAGTTGTCTGTCTTGTTGATTAGCCTGTTCATCGCCTTAGTGTTGGCTCCGTTTGCTTCGATTACCATGCCGAGAACTCTGATTGATTCCACTATCGGAATTGTGCCATCTTTTCTAGTGTGAATATTGATGTTACGGTCTTTAGCGTAGAACTATCCTTTTGGCTTGGGTCCCGGCCTAGTTGGGGTGTATAGGAACAGTTCTGATTTTACTGAAGAGCATCTCAGGCCTGTTGGTTCCACGTATTCTTCAATTGCATAGATGGTATCCTGTAAAGTCGTTTCAATAAAGCCGTCACTACCACCGGTGCACCATATTGTGAATTTTACATAGCATTGTGCACAATTCAGCTGAAAGCTTTGTACGTTCAGAAAACTTCTTTCAGGGGTTGTTTGCTTTAGAACGCTTTTAAGGGAGCAATGCTTCTTTTTCAAGTCAGATATTCTTGTCAGGACTTTGTCTTTTTTTCCGAACAAATGGGAGATTCACGCACTTCATTTAAGGGTCTCGAGGGAGAATTTCTCAAGCGCCTGCTACGAAAAACGAAAGAGCTAGTTTTTTTTTTCTTTATCTTTTTCTCGCTCCCCGCGATCTATATTCACCCAAAATTGAGACAATTTCCACGGAGATCCGCCACTCTAAAGAATAAGCGTCACATCTTTGAGCGTCTCAAGCAAGTTTCTTTCAGGAAGACTGCGCAGTGTACAAAGAGAATCTGACTCTTATCTCATTGATATTTACGTTTCTTAGAGAATAATGCCACTATATTTCTAATGGGCGAGCATAGTAAATGTATGTAGTTATTTCGAACCTTGCAAGGCAGTGAATAGCGGATTTTTCGGTAGATTCTCATCACAATCTTATACTGCGTAAGTCTTATACCATTGCACAAGAAATATATCGCAGATATATGGCGTAAGCCTCGCACTTCCCGGTGTACTTCGTAATATGCTCCACCGATACGAATTTCATCAGGAAAAGTAGGATTAGTCTCCTGTATTCACAATTGCAAATCCAGGCGAGCGTATGTAGGAATTGCATGATGTCTAATGCGCACTTCTCTGTAGAACGTTCGGGATAAACTGCCGTCTTTGCGACTTTACGGGTGCATTCCTGGCTCTGATGACGAAAATGGAAAGCGACTAGCGGATATGTTTTGCAATGCGTAGCGCATGAATTATGATGTCACGTGGCAGCGTTGCTGTTGCACGAGATAAGGTACTCACGATGAAATTGCCGCTAATCCTTATTGCCGTCTTTCTTCCTTTTAACCTTAAAGCTGTGTCATTTATTCCTTTAACAGACTGCCAATCCAAACTGGGAATATGGCAGATATGGCACAAACAGGGTAACCTGTCAACAGCAACCGAGTAACTTCTCATGGAAACCATACGCGCAGCCTTTTATCTTCGAGTCGAGCTCAACAAAGCATATACAATAAAAATCACAAAGGACGAACGGCGGTAGGTGATGAAAAATAACAAGATGCAAAAAGTAATCGGTTATACTTCACAGAGCGAGAACAAGGCATAAAAAAAGAAGGGTCTGAATTCATTATTGCAATGCATTCCGTTGCGTCTCGTACCCGCCTCGGAAGTGATGCAATAACGGAGCCTTAGTTAAACCAAAGATCGTTGCACGTAAGTGTTAATTCAGTTACGCTAATACGCGCTTTGCGCTATGGTGGTTTCACAAGCGCGTGTGTTATCCTGAAATTTTCAGCCACATAACTTACTGATAATAGAATGTCTGGATTTCCCACTCTTCAACGGGGTCGGGAAACTAAAATCTAAATAGATTCTGAGACTTTTATATACCAAAACCGCGATATGAGTGAGATACAGTACATACCGTACTGGGGGGACTGCAGATTAGATTTTGACCACCTGGGATGGTTTAGCGTGCGCCCTATGCACGGTACACGAGTGCTATTGGAATCCGCCACCATCATAGTGCGCCGCCGCGGCGGGGACCGAACCCACGACCTCCAGCTCTGCAGCGCAACGCCACTGTCCTGCTGCGGCGAGGAATGTCGGTGGGTTGCCGTTCGTGCATGGCGTGGTAGTGTGTGTCCAATAAAATGTGACCCTTTTTTTTAATTCATCTGATCAATTTTTTTCGCGTAACCGGGGCACCCTGCGACCACTTTGCCTCTAAACTGTTATCCATACTGCTAACGCTCTGATGTGACTATCAACAAAGGGCTCTTGTTCTCTATAGCCAGTCTTTTGAACGCTACCTTAGGTCTTTACAAATTCATCAAGGTCGATCCAAATAGGTTGCGAAGCTTCGGGCGCTGAAATTGAAATAGCATACAATACATTGAAATAAGACATGCAACAAGTATTCATATCAGTACGGCTTACCAATATTAAAAAGCAGCAAGAAAAACCTGTCACCCCTTCCACTGGGGTGTATATGGTAGACCAGCGAAGCTGTACCATGGTGGGAATTATGCATTTCCAATTATGACTGTTAAAATGTGGTGGTGTAATTGGTTATTTGAACTATTAAAGAATGAGAAAAATATATCATCAGGTGGTTTTCATTTATTTAGTGACCACAGGGACCATGGCTTTATGGTCGCTACGGTACACCGCCTTAGGGTGTACGGCAAAGGTTGGCACGTTCTTCATAAAGACGTCACCAACGCCACCGCCGTCGACAACAGTTGTGCGCATTATTTTTGTGACCGCCCACAATCGCTGTCAAAACGCTGGCTCCGTGGTGACGGAACGGCTAAACACAGTTCTCGACACTGTTAGGGGAGAGGCGGGCGAGAGCCCAGCGAGAGCAGCAGAGGCCGGCAGGGCTGCGCGCATGCGCCGCAGTGGGAGAGCGGGCACGCACAGGCACAGTCTACGGTGCCTCGATGCCCTCCTCGCCCACCGCTTCCCTTCCACTGGGAAGTCGCGTTTGCTCTCCGCCGTGCGTTCGCTCCCCGTGAAAGCGCACGTCCCTCGCCGTCGCGCTCTTTCACTCGCACATAAAGCATACGGCTAATGAGAGTTTTTATCTATTGCAAGACGCGACCATGGAAGAGTGAGTCCTTAACAGCTTCGCTGTAAACACAAGAATGCCAGGACACATTGTCGATCAACACGGCGATGTGAAAAACGTATTACAATTGCGGAGCGATGAAACATCGCGTTCGCGTGTATAAGCAACGCGAGAAACTCTCTTCTCTCACAAACATGGTGAGAAACATCCGTTAGAAGTTGTTTCCATAGAACTCCTTGTTTACCCAAAGCGCAAACGAGTCAGATGAACATCCGAGGAAGACGACACCATAGGAGCACTTACTCAAACGTAAAGTTTAATGCAAATGTATGCAAATTTATTACATATGCAAATATACCGCGTATGCCTGATACATTTGCATTAAGCTCTCAGTCCTCAGTCGCGGTTCAAGTAGTTGCGTCCTTTATTTGTGTTCCGTCGAATGTAAACAAGCAGTTGCAACAACACGCCCAACTTGCGATGGTTCTCCTCCACATTCCATGACTCGTCATGGAATGTGCAATTCTTGTCAACCACCGCGACGCCTAGTTGAAACACACTTCAATTTCTTCGACAAAACACTCAAATAAAACTCTGACTGAAAAACACAATGTTCCGGGGGAAAAAATATAGTATACTGGGGGGATAAGCCATTGGTGCTTGTTGCACGTGGCAATATTTGCGTACTTTGATTTCATCTCAGCGACCTAGGGCTCCTCTGAGCCAAGGCTAGCTCACTTCACCCCGTTCTGTAATGTACTTATCGGTCACGAATAAGATTCTGAGAAGGCTCAAGTCAACGAAAGGCCTCTATTACGATTTAAATTTGTCCGAAGAAACGAACTAGAGTGTATGCAGCTATGCATCAACAAACATTGGCAGAATACTTATTTCTAATGCACGCGTTGACCTCAAACATTAAACTTTGTTTGAAGTTAATGTTATTATGTTTATACTTTTATTTTATTTATTTTTTTAACTCTAGTTAGCTGCCTTGTAAGGCGACTGTTGTTGCCGACACAAACACGCCATCTGCCAAGCTGTTTGGATTTCAGAAAAGCAGCTGTATTAATCCGTATGGTCGATTAGCGTAAAATGAATCTGGGCGTAAGCCGTTCTTTTTTGTGCAGAAAGGAGATTAATAATTAAAAGTGCCTCGAAAGTTTTTGGGACCACACCAAGCCAGTTTCGCTATTCTTTTGCTTGTTTATTAGTTTACTTTTAGTTTCTCAGTAACGTTTCTGGATTACCACATTTTCTTTTTCTTTTTTTTTTTTTTTTTGTCTCGTTACACGCGTCGCCTGCTTCAGGCTTTTATGGTACGTATGGTATGAAAGACTCATTGTTTCTTGCTTTCCGAAAGAACCTCTATGTTTCGGTAAAGTTCTTCTTGTGATAATATATACGGCAAAGGCTAATGATTTTCACTGTTCAGCACATCTGCTAGAATAACTCTCATAACAAATGATAAAAATACTGCACGGTTATAGTTTGTAACCCCACTGCCGGCACGGCCTTTATTGTTTCCAAGCCTTGACTCATATACTAACAGCTAAGCGCAATGAAAGTCGGGCCGCATTTTGCCAGTGGTGAATAACCAACAAAAGAATATACTTCGAGAATTGTCGAACGCTCCAATGGCCCTTCTGTTAAGCTGACAGAGCGCATGCTCTTGATAGCTGGAAGGTGAATTCTATGAACGAAGCAGGGCACAATCTGCCTTTCTGATCTTTTGATTTCGTTTTATCGTGCGTATTCGTCGGAAAACTGGGAAGTGGGTGGATCATGCTTTTTCTTTTCCACATGTTGTGGAGGATTTTACAGCGAGGCGTTTAAAGGGCCCCTAAACCACCTCCGATATTTTTCAAAGATTACAAGTAAACACGCGCGTCAAGTTCACAATGTCATCACGATCAACGAGGCCAAACGCTGCAGCGCTACGCACCACGGGCGCGCCACAAAATCAAAAAACAATGCCGTGCTCCTCTTCGAGCCTTTCCGGTATCCCCAGCGGTCGTCGCGACGCTACCAGGGTGCATATGGTGATGTCAACAGGGGTGACGATTTCGATTGGTCGAGCAAGAACATACGACTTCAGGTTAGTCTGCTTTCAGGTACGCGCGCTCCCTGCTCTTCCTCGTCGTGTTCCTCGCTGGTGCGTCCTTGCGAATCGGTAATTACAGCCAGCAACGCAAGTGCCAAATCGGTCACGTTCCAACACAGTCGTGCTTAGTGGTCTGATTAGCTGCACGAACAGAGTCCGACAGTGTTGGCCTTTCTAGACGTGCGC
The DNA here is from genome assembly GCF_013339745.2 of Dermacentor silvarum. Taxonomy (NCBI): domain Eukaryota; kingdom Metazoa; phylum Arthropoda; class Arachnida; order Ixodida; family Ixodidae; genus Dermacentor; species Dermacentor silvarum. The sequence goes on along the minus strand of NC_051162.1, from coordinate 78,914,137 downwards.
GCAACACAGGGTCCATAGCGGCACGCTTCGCATGAGCACGGCCGGCACGGCAGCAACAGCGGGTAGCCGAGAAGCGCTGAGTCGTGGTTAAGACCCGTCCACGTCACCGGCACGGTAACTTGCCGCGTGCTGTTTGCCATTCAAGGCCGCCGTTCGACTGCGGTTTTGCTCGCGAACGGCGAGATTTTCTTGCCGTAGAGAGGATGAGACCGGGACCCATTTGTGTGGCAGTCTCACCGCCCTGCTGATCGCTCAACGGCGCCGAAATCGTCGCGAGACCTTCTCCGGTTCAATTCAAAGCTAAAGTGGACAGCGCTTCGGAATGAATCACCGACGCTCACAAGCCGCAATATTATCTTACCGTTGTTGTCGCTCTTCGCAATAATAGTACACAAAGAAGAAAATGCACTGATATTAGCCACGCCGTCGTCTCCGATGCGAGCACAGCCGATCCGGTCGTCTGCCATCGCTAGCCGTGCACTGCAGCTGAGATCGACAAGTATCGGAGCTCTCGTTAGTGTGTAACGTTTGACAGTGGACATCGTTTTTCAAAATAAATCTACATTTACGCATCACTTTATCTAGCGGAAATTATTTTGCTTGCAACAGAAGCTGCAGCCGATGTTTGCGTCGCCGGCAGCAGAGGCGCACAGCTTCGCGGTTGTCGATTGGCCCGTCGACCGTGCGGCGGGAGGTGCGCCGGCCGAACTGCTGTCTACTTTGGACACCTCTCGCGCGGCAGACATTCTACGGCACTGGAGACCGGTTCGCTGTCGGTATATTTGCCGCTAGCGTGGACGTGCCTTAACCGGAAGTGGACAGTGTTTTAAGAAGCGCGTTGGCGATGACGTATGTCACGTGACATTTGGAGGAGCACTCGGAGAGCACTCTGCGCTTAGGCTTCGCTTGTCATCATCATCATCATCATCAGCCTATATTTATGTCCACTGCAGGACGAAGGCCTCTCCCTGCGATCTCCAATAACCCCTGTCTTGCGCTAGCGTATTCCAACTTGCGCCTGCGAATTTCCTAACTTCATCATCCCACCTGGTTTTCAGCCGTCCTCGACTGCGCTTCGCTTCTCTTGGTATCGATTCTGTAACCCTAATGGTCCACCGGTTATCCATCCTACGCATTACATGGCCTGCCCAGCTCCATTACTTCCGCTTAATGTCAACTAGCATATCGTTTATCCCCGTTTGTTCTCTGATCCACACCGCTCTCTTCCTGTCTCTTAAAGTTACTCCTAAGATTTTTCGTTCCATTGCTCTTTGCGCGGTCCTTAACTTGTTCTCGAGCTTCTTTGTTAACCTCCAAGTTTCTGCCCCATATGTTAGCACAGGTAGAATGCGATGATTGTATACTTTTCTTTTCAACACAGTGGTAAGCTCCTAGTGAGGATTTTGGCGATGCCTTCCGTATGCACTCCAACCCAATTTTATTTACTCTGTAATTCGGTAAATTTCTTTCTTGTGATCGGGTCCCCTGCGAGTAATTGCCCTAGATAAACTTGTAGAAAGGCTTCGCTTGTAGTTAGACACAATCCATACTGCGGCCTGAACTATGGCTGCGGTGACGCGAGCTCTCCCCGTCTATATACTCCCGGTTATCACAGCTGCGGAGCGCGGGGTGTGACGTCATACATAGGGTGCAGCGAGCGCCCAACGGCAGGAGCGGCATAGAGTAACATACAAGGATAAGAGAGGACACTACCATAGGCCCTTGCGGCCGATTTTGGTTCGCAGCGCACCTAGCGGGTGTGTGGAATCTACACGGACTCAGAGATGCGGACCGCAGAAAAACTAATCCCGAAGGCTATCTTCTGGTGATTAGAAAAAGTACACGGCCTCCAAGATTGTTTCCGTGCGAGTGCTCGTCCCGGAGGCTATATTTCGATTTTTTTTACAGCGTTGCTTGCATGCATCGAGTAGCTTCGTGTAAGCTGTACCGCCAGAGCAGCAAGCACACGATCCCACTGTGCGTTTATGCAGACATTTTAAATAAACATGACAAGCGTTGGAAGAGAGGAAACATTTTATTTTCATATTCTCAGTAAGCACATGCACACTTTTTTTGATGAACGCAAGCCCAGAAAGATGGTTGCACTGCAAGTGCAAGACATGCCAATACAGGTGCCATATGTTGAGAATGAATTTCACAAAAGGAATAAACAGGCCATATTATGAAAAACCACACAGAACAGTAAAACTGCAGAAGACAGCATTAGCATTAAAGACAAAACAACGCTCGTCCTTTGAAGCCTAACCTTTCTTATTAAGTGGTAGTTTCGGGCTGCATAGTAAACAAGGAATGAAGGGTGCTCACTACAGTTATCAGCCAACCCCGCTCTCTCCCTGTCCTGCCGTTGTGACTGCACCACGCAACACAGCAGTAATTCCCGTAGTACTTGACTCCGGACGGCATGACCTGAAAAAAAAAGTATTGGTTATGTCTTCTCTCCCGCCTTCGCACAAATTTTCACCTACGCACTTCACATCGCCCTTTCGCGAAAAGCGTCACGTGTAATTGTCGCAACTAAAACAAAAAAAGCAACCTTCGGTGCCGTGCATGCGCTACTGAGACATGAGTGTTTATTCAGAATACGTCGTAGCCACAGCTTACAAACATTCTTCTCAATTCGCAAGTTCTCTCTAATTGCGCTCGTAACAAAGGCTTCAAGCAATCTGCGCACGCCACGAATAACGATCCTAAGCATAACTGCATTCTTTCGCACAATTGCACACACGTGCATTGAATTCCGACTACGTATACCGGCGTGTGCCGTCTCACTTTCTCGCGCCAAGAAACGATTTTCTCGCAAACGTGCTGCGCAGCATTCCAAATTGCTGTTTCTTACATAATGTGAAGCAATCCACGAACATCATGCGCGAAGTGAAGAACACAAAAAAGCTCTCTGCGCCGAACATGCAGCACAATGCGACAAATGTCAACTTACGGCTGAAGTGACAAATACATAAGCAATTTGAAAAGTAAAGAAGGGAAAAAAGAACGTAATGAAGGCCTTCTTACCAAGGAGCAGTCAAGCAGACAGACGTTCTGGCAGACGAGCCCAGCAAAGACCACGCAGATGTTATCGCACATCTTTTGTAGCGTCGCCTTGCCTGATCACACCATGGCCGATGTTTTGTAGCGATGCGTTATGCTTTATTCTATATAATAGTGTTATCATCCACCGCTCACGGCCAGCTCATCCCGTTGATAACGTCTACGTCTACAGCCACATAGACAAGTAGACGTATAGTGCACTAGAAAAGTTACTACAGTAGATAACTAGTACGCGCTTCCCTTGGAGACATTGCCCTCTAGCGGGCGGCATGAAGCTGCGTAGCTCGGCCGCTTTTAGGCTGGAGTGGCCACTCTTGTAATCCGCATGTTGGAGCGGTGGCCGCGCGGCGACCGCGACGAGGCTAATTGCCGGAGAATAGAGGCCCGTGGTGTGACGTCAAACACAGGGCGCGGCGAGCCAACGCCTCCAAGGGTGCCTCGATGCCAGCGCCGCCGTTCAGGGTGGAGACAACCCCGCTGGCGCCGCCATATTGAATCACACGAGCTCAGACTCAGCTGCGCTTGCGTTCATAAAGTGTTACTCGCGGCGCGCTTCCAATTGATGAGGATCCTTGATGAGGATTTTTTTTTATCGGTATCGCATCTGCACATCTTTATAACCAATAGCCGTTAACTCGTCGAAGGTCCAAGACGTAAATGTATGGCGCCGGGAACATGCCCCAAGTTGCCTAATTCAATCATTTCATATGCCGTGTGTATTGTTTGAAATAGGCACTATTTTTTTTTTTTTGCTCTTCGATGTTTGGTATATAAGGTTTGCGACCCACTGTGTGTGGAAGTTTTTCTTTTTCGCTGTTGTATATTGGTTTACACGTCACGCCTCCTTTACCGTAGCCAGCCACTCGGGCACGGCGGTTAGTTTCCCTTGCGTTGCGCGTGCAGACGAGGTTAGTTTCCCTTCGTTGCAATTATTTGACGATATCTACGCGCAATTTTGCTTTTTTTTGCCCATAAAACTGTGTGCTGACAGGATTAAGCTGGTGTAAAAAGTAACTGCGATGTGAAAATAAGGTTTAGTTAGTGCTGTAGAGAAAAATGTAACGTAACTTGTCTGTGTCAATCTTGCGTAGTACACAGAAGAAAGCAAACGATGCACAAAATACATTTACTTAGTAATGTCTAGTACAGTCAATCATGAAAGAGATATGTACATGAAAAGTTATATGTACTGTGTGGCGCCTGAAGGTTATGTTGAAAGACGAGATAAAAAAAATCGCAAGGTAGGCTCGACACACACAATTCGGGATACGGAGAGTTTTTTTAATTTATTCATTACATGGGGGGATTTCAAGTGAGTACATCCACCTTGTTATACACAATATAAATCGAAAACAAGAATACAAACAAGAAAACTCAACCGCGGGTAATATTAATCAAGATATCCAGCCAGAATACATCAACTACCGTCGAATACGTCGCATCAGCCCAACACATCGATGGCGAGTACAGAACATTTTATAAATAACCATTAGAACACTGATAACTACATTGAAAAAATAAACAACACTGCATACATATCGCGTAGAAAAACCGTAAATGAAACTAAGACAGTAAAATACAGATTAGCAATGTTTTTCACTTCAAAAATATAGTCCATGATGATGTAAGGCTATTGACTTTAACAGACGGCGCCCATCCTGTCGATTTCCCTCGTACTGGTCCTCTTAAAAGTGTTTATAAGTACAAGTAAAACAACAAGAGTGATTATTGATATTAAAAGTTGCCTTGTAAATACAGAGAACCCATTACAGTGCTTAAAATAAATTTTCGCGGAAGTAAAGCTGTATCACCTCGCTTCACCCGTTTCGAAGAAATGCACAGGCTACAACAGACACCATGCCAGAAAGCACCGAAACATTTTGGTCCCATGATGCCCCTTAACTCTACTACACCTGGGTATACCGTGCACAAGCACTTAAAGACCGTCACAGTACCCACTACGATCGGGAATGAGCACGAATGACCATCGGCTTACGAGCACCACGCTACAAATATATTCGTCTAAAAAATCAGCTATATAACGTAACAACCGGAGATCCGCAAGATATCTGCTGAGAAAACAGAGAAAATCACAATGATTCGCTTGCCACGTACACAACAGCCGCTCTACCCAGAAGAAGCACTGCGTTCTTTAGTCCCAAATAATCAATAGCGAAAAAAGAAACTGAGAAAAAAAAGAAACAAGAGACACACACGCTGTGTGCTTCCCGTGATAAAGTAAAATAGGTGTTTTACATGACGATTTGTAGCTAATGTAAGACTATTTCGCGGCGAAGCATCTTCGTTAGTCCTTAAAATAAGGGTACTACTCGCATAGACTGCGCCGATCAAAACGGCAGATGCCTATGCGACGCGCGCTCGCATACCATAGGTTACTCAGACAGCATCGGTGCAGTGCTTAGTTCGTGAGCGAACGTAGGTACGTGAGCGAGGATCAGAGAATACTTTCTTATTTAAATGAAAAACACGATGCGATAGTCTAAACTTTCTTGACACTTACCTTGCAAATGTAGGAGCTATCCGTTGCCTTCCAGTGATACCGCTTTACTGGGGCTTCCCATCTCTTCCTTCGCTCTGGGTCCCGGGGGAAGCGTAAACAACGAAGCCCTTTACGCGTCGATCCGGTGCACTTGGGAAGACAACAGCCCGTCATGTCGACTCGATGCACTTGACAAGCTTGTCATTCATGCGGCTGAACACTGTCCATCAAGTAGAAGCGTCAGCGAAGCATCTGCGCGCACTGTGTCTCGAACTAAGCACAATCGCAACCGCTCGCTGTGATTCAAGATGGCGTCGCAGCGAGAAAGCGGCGGCGCGGGGGCGGTCAAAGGATGGCACCACCCTGAACGGCGGCGCTGGCATCGAGGCACCCTAACGCCTCCTAAAAAGTTTTAGGAGGCGTTGGGCGAGCGCGCCAGCTGTGGAGGTTGCCAGGCAACGGCGGACGCGCGCCTGTAGGAGCGGTGGCCGCGCGGCGACCGCGACGAGCCGAGTTGCTGGAGAATCAAGGGCCGTGGTGTGACGTCACAGTGCGGCCACGGCTCAAAGTGCGGCGACGGCGAAGAGGCGAAAACCTGGCGTAATGTAGCTATCACTACAAAAAAACAAGCGTTTTAGGAGAGCAGATGGCGGAGGAGAGAGTAGATGGCGATACTTTTCCGTTATAGGGACTTTAGGCGTAACATGCTGGAACACGCTTCGGATATAAGAGAGAGTGCAGTACTATAAGGTCGGATATAGTGAATCTTCTGAAAAGGCTCGATCTATAGCGAAGGAAGTGCCTTGCTCCGATTAATCATTATCATTAGCATCCTTACCCTATTTACGTCCACTGCAGGACGATGGCCTCTCTCCGCAATCCCCAATTAGCACTGTCTTGCACGAACTGACCCATCTTAGGCCTGCAATTTTCCCAATTTCATCACCCTTCCTCATTTTCGGCTGTCCTTGACGGCACTTCCCTTCCCTTGGCACCCATTCTGCAAAGTTAATGGTCCACTGGTTATCCATTCTGCGCATTACATGGCCTGCCCAGCTCTATTTCTTTCTCCTGATTTCAGCTGTAATTTCGGGTACCCCGATTGCCCTCCAATCTACACCGCTGTTTTCCTGTCAGTTAGCGTTAAGCTAACATATTCCGTTTCATTGCTGTTTGCGCAGTCCTAGACTTCTTTCAACGTTTCTTTGTTAACCTCAATGTTTCTGCCCATATGTTAGCACCGGTAGAATTAAATTATTCTCCACTTTTGTTTCAACGACAGTGGTATGTCTGCCGTACGCTACGCGCTCTGTCTGCCGTAATGTCTGCCGTACGCGCTCCAACCCATTTTACTTCTGTAAATGTTCTACTCATTATCAGGGTCCCCTGGGATTAACGGGCTCAGATACACGTACGTTTGCACAGATTTTAGAGGCTAACTGCTAATCATGAATTCTCGTTCCTTTACCTTTATCGTTTGCATATTGATATTTAACCCCACTCTTACACTTCGTCGGCTAAGGTCCTCAATCATTTGGTGCAATTCATCTCCAATGTTGTTGAACCGGACAATTCCATCTGCAAACCGAAGGTTTCTCAGATATTCGCCGTTGGTCTTCTCTCGTAATCCTTCCCAGTCTAATAGCTTAAATACATCCTCTGTGCATGCATTGATTGAATAGCGTTGTAGAGATTGTGTACCTTTGCCTGACTCCTTTTTTGTTGAGTATTTTTCCGCCTTTCCGTTATGCTAGATATGGCGTCTTTATAGATATCCTAGGTATACGTAATTGTGGCGCGAAATACATTTCGTGAAAAGGGGACAGAAGAAAGGAGACAGTGAACGAGAGTGTTTCCTTTCGTTTGTCCGCTTTTCACGAAATGTATTTCACGTCACAATCAAGTATATCTAGAAAATCTATGCACCAACTTGTCCAAGAAGTTCTCTTAGTGTTTTTAGATAATTGCTAACACATTCACGTAGATTGTCGGTGCGCCTGGACTACGCAATGCCTTCATTACTGCTGGTGTCTGGACTGATTCAAATGCATTTTCGCAAACTATGAAAGCCATATGGAGAGGTTCGCTATACTCCGCAGATTTGTCGGTTATAAGGTTGATAACATGGATGTGATCCATTGTAGAATGCCTCTTCCTGAAGCTATCCGCTCTTTTTGGTTTGACTGAAGTGAAATTTTGTTGTCATGATTATATCGAAAATTATGTTGTTGAATAGTTGTACTATACTGAAAGCAAGCTAATGGGCCTATAGTTCTTCAATTCTTCGTTGTTTGCTTCTTTAAGGATTAGCATAATGTGGAAATTCTTGCAATTCACTGGTACACTGAAATATTGAGGCATTGCGAATAAAGTATTTCAAACATTTTCTATAGAACAACCCCTCCACCTTTGAACAAATCTATTGTTTTTCCATCTTCTCTAACTGCTTTTCCACCGGACATGTCTTGTAAAGCCCTTTAATCTCATCGCTAGGTACACACTTAACTTCTGTATCCCAGTTGCCACAACTTCCAATCAAGGTGACGTGGCTATTCTGTGTACTGTACAGTTAACTACAGAATTACTATGCTGTTGCTTCTACATCGTCGATACTGCCGATGGCAATACCCTGCTTATATTACACTGTATACATCTTGCTTTTTCATATGCCTAGTTTCCTTCCCACTGATTTCATGCAGCCAGAATGTTTACTGCTTCCTGAATCCTTGTGATGTTTTAATTTCGAATGTCACTTACCTTCTTTTTTATCAGCTTTGACAGTTAAGCCAATGCTGCCTAATTGTTGGAGTTGGATAGCTTTATGTTTGTCGTGTCTTTATTAGGTCCTTTGTTACTTAGGAGAGCCTTACCTCCAACTTCATTGCTAAACGTGTGCGAATTCCTGAAAGTGAAGCTTCTCTTTATTATTTGAACAAATGATGAATCTTTACAGCTAGGAATGGAGGAGAAAAGGCCGCAGTGCTTGATGCAGCCCTCCGGTTATTTTATTTTGAATTCACTATTACATGTTTAACATGTTAGGGTACTGTTTAATATATTTGTTCATCACCATTTCCTTAGCATGTTGCAATTTTTCAGCGAAGCCGCTAAGGGCTAGTTCCCCCAGGATCGTGTCCGCGTGTAGAAAAAAGCTATCATCATCAACAATGTTCATCTGTATGTGCGTGGTGGCTTCGCTCCATGTGCGTGGCGGTTTCCCGCCAGTTGTGCCTCAGCACAGGTGTCAAAACGGGTGATGGATGGTCCAATGTTATACCCCTAGTCACCGCCGATGCCTCTTTCACAAGTGTCGCGATACTCGGCGGCGGCACATCCAACCAATCGTTGTGTCTCTTTGTCTCGAGACGTAGAGATCGCGCTAGCGCTGTTATCAGCAGTTGGCCTTTGGACTCGCTATGGGACGCATGCTCGTTTAACCACATCTTCCAGGATCCTGACGTCAGGGTCCTGACGATGCCGTGCAATGTGCCGCGGCTATGAACGCTGTGGCTCATACGATAGTCTGTGACGATGGGGCGGACTTGGCGCAGCAAACGCACTACTTGGTCATCGCGCCGGGCGAAAACAAGACGCCGTGGTCCTTGCTCCTTGACTAACATGCCGAAGACACTCAATATAGTCAATAATGATAATGGATAAATTCACTATAGCAATATTCATTGTAGCAGACCCACTATAGTCGCAGCTTCGCTGGCTTCCATTTTCACAGTAGTGGAATGGCTCTGAATTTTATTTAATTTAAATTAGCTGCACGCTACGGTGACTATAGAATCTAACAAAAGAGTTTAGAAGCAGCATACATTAACTCTTCTTTGAGGACAGTGGTATCAGTGAACAATACTGACTGCGCAACACCCTGTGTATTTATAGCAAGCGTCTGTGTAGTTAAAATGTGACCACTACAGCCGTGATCGCACATGCAACCTCGAACTTAGGAGCGCAATAGCCACTAAGCTACCGCGGCGGTTGACGATATTCTTGCTCGTGAGTGCTCTCTTTTATTGGCCGGCCGCTTTTGTCACCTTGCCGGCCGTCATTTTTATTGACTGGGATTCACTATTGCGAACAGTTTTTCCGTAATAAGTTTTTGTGTATACGGGCCCAAACTTAAAGTTACAGAATACCGCCAATGAGCGTTTGCATTATTCACATGTCCTCGCGACATGTACGGCCATTTGAAAAAGTATGAAACCTTGTTCATAAATTTTACTAAGCCGACAGTGTGTAACCTATTACTACTTGTTGTTGCGATAGTTCGTGTCTAGTACGGCGTTATACAACGCAAAACAACGTGCATTAAAAAAACAGGACAAGAAAGAGCGTTGCTCTTTCCTGTCCTGTTTTAACTTCACATTGTTTCGCGTGCCACACATCGAAACAAATGCGCAACGCGAATTAATTCCTGCTCTTTGCGGCTGGTAGCCTAGTCATGTTTACAGATAACGCATCGAAAAAGAAATAGTGACGACTTCCGTGGAAGCTGCAGACAAACGACTTTGAAGCAATGTTCACTGCGGGACCCGGTGTAACGTGGCACAAGCAAAAATTCTCGTCTTTCAGAACCTGGTTACTGGGATAAAATTTATGAAACAAACAAATACGTTATACTTTGTAGAGCGCTGACAGGAGAGGTAAATCAGCGTTAGCCTTCATTTAGAAAACGCTGATCGTACGGCAGTAATGATACAATAGAGTATAACCCAATGGGAGAACGTTATATTTACGTTATCTTTCTTCTTTTTACCTTGAAATAAATAACTCTAACTAATGTTAACCCCTGCAAAAGTTCTCCGGAAAGTAAAGCCGGCACCATGAACGTGAGGGCTTCAGTGATGGTTTAACCGAGACGTGCACAAGCGTAAGATATATTTCCCTGATGCTTTTCAGTCAAAGTCAGTATAGCCAGAATGAAATGAAAGTGCGTTCCCGAGAATGAACATTAAAAATCACACCCAACCAACTTCGCCGCAACGTGAGCCTTAACGCGGCGGTGCACGCTTTACAAGGGCAAAGTCATGACTATAGTTCCATGCGTGGTTTATTTATTTATTTACAATACCCTCAACGCCCATTAGGCGTTACACGCGGGATGGGTAGAATGTACATAAGGAAAAAATATAACTTAACCGTAGGCTTAACCCAAAACTAGTGCTGGCAAACATGCACACATTTGAACGATAAAACATTCTTTGTCGTTTCAGAAAGGTTTTGATACTGTCGTCGGTAGTTGGATTGCTGCAGAGGAGGAATTTGGTGAGGGTGAATTAAGGCAATGTAGTGTGTCGTCGACCTGGGAAGAGTGGCGCTTCATGTGTAACTGCGTTTACCGAAGACGAAAAGCGGTGCTTCGCTCGCTCTGACCCTCGTCTTCGATGATTTCTGAAGCATTTCACGGTCTATGTACTCTCCACGCTGGTCGAAGTTGGCCACATCGTCGTACCAATTTGAGTGCACCGTTATTTCTTGCCTTGCATTGCCTTGCCTTTGCTTTGCTTTGCTTGCTTGCTCTCTCGCTTGTTTTGCTCACTTGCTTGCTTGTCATAGGTCCAGTGTGGATATGTTCTTGTGCATCTTATTATACTAAGGCGTACACCTGCAAAGTGAGATTGTATAGCAAAGCTCTGCAGCAGTTGGTCACGAGATATAAATGCCCCAATTAAAATGCGAAAGCTCAAAGACACTTTGAGGTGATTATAAAACACGGCGGCTGTCGAATAGGCCTCTCCGTTGTTTTTATGTAACCATATCATACATCCTAGAAAAAGCAACTTTTGCTGGGGAGAAAAAAGCAATATGAAAGTGTTAAACAAAGACGGCGTCTCTTACCACTGAGAGCTAAGACGCCTTCTCGTTGTGCAGTTTATGAGAGGTTTGTTTTTCATTTTGTTTTGTCGGCTGCTGGTCTTTCTTCATTACGGAGGATGCTCGTGACCACGTCGACCTCTCTTTACAATGAGATCCATGGCAGCCTCTGGCCGCATCGAAGC